>NW_008593883.1:0-6780 GCF_000691845.1 Merops nubicus | reverse complement strand
AGATCCCTGGAATAGGTTGCCCAGGCAAGTGTTGGAGGCCCCAACCCTGGGACATTCAAGATCAGGCTGGATGAGGCTCTGAGTAGCTTTATCAGGTTGGAGATGTCCCTGCTTATAGCAGGGGGGGTTGGACTAGATGACATTTGGAGGTCCCTCCCAGCCCAGACATTCTATGATTCTATAACTTTCAGTATAAGATATACCTGTGCAATCAGTGCTACGGCTACAGCAAACACTTGGAGGCAAATTAGTTTTGTAGTAAATCAGGGGTTAATTTAATAATCTTTACTGTATCACACATTTGTGAACAGTTAAAAATATTTGTTATGCAAGACTTTGACTTCTTTAAGCAAAGATCATACAACACACTGGCACGCAGACTAGTTTCCAGCACAGGTATTAAGCAACTTGAAGCTCAATCTTTAAACAAAACTCCAAACTTAATTCTCTGCTTACAAATGTTTCTACCAGTGAGCTTTAATATTCACTGAAAGGCACGCAAGGCTACCAGTGAGAGCTAAGGAATCTGAGGCCTCCTTTGGTTTCTGAGTCCTAACATCTGTACACTGAATGGATTTCAGGCTATGGGACCTTCTCACTTCATTTTGGAGAGGAATGTTTTAGTTTTAACTGAACTTTAGTGCTTTTTTCTCTGTCTTAAAGTACTGTAGATTTGTTACTCCAGGTGTTCAGGCAGGATGTGCTGCTTTCGTCATGTTAAGTGTGCTCAGGTATCAGGCTGGGCTACAGCATTCATGTGCTCCAAGCTAAGCTGTGTGGTTAGATGGTTGGCTTTTTTGCCCTTATTTGGCCTGTACATGTTACAGAGAATCCCATAACAGACTTTCTTACTGTAGAAAGTTACCATTGTCACTGTTCTCACTCCTGAGCTTTCCCTGTGTAATGTCATGTTTGTTTTTCAATTTGTACTACAGGTTTTAAGTTCATTACACTGTAAGTAGTGTTTTGTGGTCTGTGACAGTGGCCTGTGCAGATGTTCTTCAAATCCTTTTGATCTAGACTTTTTTGTCTGTAAAAGCAGGAAGCAGGTCTCAATGACATGGACTGTCACTTTCAGATATATTTGGCTGTGCTGCTTGGCAGGATTTTTTGTGGAATGTAAAATCATCTCTTGCAGAATATTTCTAGCTCTCAATATGATTATTAAATAACAATGATCAGCAATTGGTTGCATAATACAAAATTTCAAATAGATATTTAAATAGCCCCTGTAGTGTCCTACATTGTACAGTCATCTTGCATCTGCCTTGTGTTATGAGCAGTGAATTGTAAATCCTTACTTCTATTAAATCAGGTCAGAATTCAGCCAGTGTGACCTTCTGTGGAGCAAGATGGCAGTCTTAGATGAGACTTTTCCCTGTGCTCCATTCTGGTCCCTGGTGCTTATGTTTCCTAGGTTTCTGTCTGCCTGAGATGAATCCTCATTACCACAGTAAGGACTCATATTTTACAGGTATAATTTCTACACCTCATTTTCCATTGTCTGCATAGATGCACAACATACTGGAAGAATTCTTTTTGCCTTCTCTGCACATTTATTTTATCATCAAGCACTCCTGATACTTGAGAGTGTGGAAACTCAACTGATAACTGGTTTCCAATATTACAAGCATACTATTCTAGCTGAGCTGAACAGAGTAGTGACCCATACTTCCTTAACATTGTTCTGCAGTTTTAACTTCAATTAATGCAAATCTGTTGAAATATCATACTATTATTCTGTTGAATTTGTCAATGGGTCAAAATTGTAGCCAAGTGACTGGGGTATAAAGTAATTTAATCCCTTTCTCAGTATGGCTAATAAAGAACAGCACAGTTATAGCCATGCACAGGATCATATAAATTGTATTTGCAAATGCCTATAGGTATTTGCAAATGCCTATTTGTATTTGCAAACAAACATTTGTTGCAAATGTTTGCAAATGTATTTTGTAGGCTCAAAGCATTAAGCTGTAGGCAAAAAGAAATTGGCTCCAGAGACTGTAATTTGTGCAATACAGAAAAAATGGTAATAATCTCTAATTTCAAGACATTTCAGGCCCAGTGTTTTACATTTTCTATTTAAATGCTTGCTTGGGTTTCATCTTTTTATAGATAATTGCTGTTCAAAATAGTCATATTTCTAATACTTATATAAAAATTGCCTTACAAATGAAATGAAATTTGAGCTGTGTATTAACTGTTAAACCTAGTATGTTTTTAGCCAGTAACAATAAGACATACTTCTCAATTTTTTGTGCCTTTGTTCTGGCTAGGAAAAGGAATTGAAAGATATTGTTCCACAATGTATTTATAGATAAAAGCTTTCACAACCTTAACCTCTGAATAGCAACAGAAGTTTAAACTCCGGAGATTAATTTAGTAACACTCTAATCCACTGGTGTTGGGATTCAGTCCTCAGATTTTAATCTAACTAGATTATAGCTAAAGCCTGATAGTTTTGATAGCAGTTATTACTGACTTTCAAATTTTTCTTCTCTGTAAACATTTTCCTCTGTTCCTCTTCTAAAGTGTGGGCCACTAATGGCACTGTGGACAAGGGGCCTAAGAGAGCTGCTTATTGGGTTCAAATGACTGTTGTGTTTGCTCCAATTCAAAATGCAAAATTGAAATTTGGAAAATCTATAGAACAGAAATTTTGTTCCAAGAACACTGAATTGTCACTTCTTCTTATAATTACATTGAGCTTCATCAGTTTTGTGTTATATTTGCTACATTTAAAATATAGATCATGTTTACCATTACTAAAATAAGCTAATTCTAGCACATCAGACTTAAATGAGAAATTTGAAATTATTTTGTATTTCTTCCTCAAAAGTTTTAGTCCAAATAGTTGTTCCCCTAAAGCAGCTGGTTTTCTAAAGACTGTTACAATTTCTTTGGCTATCCTGCTAAACAATACCAAAACTGTAGCTACTGAAAGCAGCAGCATAAAATTTAATTTAATCTAAGATGAATTAGAAAAAAATACTGTTTGGAGCAATCCATAAATAGCCTTGGATCCTTCACAATAACAAAAGAATTGCCAGAAATCCCACACAATTAGGCAGAATATCCAGGAGCAGAATCATTCTTCTGATGTCCATTGGTACCATGGAAGCAGTGATACTTCTGGAAGGCTCACAATGAACAGTCACTGTGCATTTAAAAGCATGTTGATAATTTGTCTGGTACATTGTAAACCAGCAACTTGTGTATAGAGCTGTTGTGATACATCAGAAACTTTTAATACCTGACAACTGATGAGGTCTCTTTTCATACTACTGGAATTTGGTAGTGTTGAAAAGATGTTTATTTTGGTTAAAAAAAATAACCTGAAGAATAATTTATTGCCACTGTTTCCATAATTTCATGAGAGATAATAAAGAATGGACAACAGCGGACAAGAGATGTACCATGGGCCATTGTAAAGAAGTAATTTTGGATTTGAAGCCAAATATTTCTTGGGTGTGGGGAAGAAAAAAGGGTTGACTGTGTGGGTGTGTTTGCATGTTTATTCACTTGTGTGCATCTTACCTTCTGTGAGCTCAAAGTGAATTTGAGCATTTAGGGCTTTCAGGCCATAGCGACTAATGAGGAAAAGATGCAATGCAATAAGATACTATTTATAAATGAACAGAGATTTTAGTAAATTAAAAGATCCAAAGCAGCTGTGGTTCTTTGAAATACAGCTTACTTTTAAAAGCTAGAGAGTACACTGCCTTCAAAGGCACAGTCTTTAGCAGGAAAATATTTCTAAGAGTAGTAGACTTGTACTAGTGTTTGCTATCTGTGTTGCAAGCATGTGTAAATCAAATGCTGGCACTTCTACTTTATCATTTAAGTCTGCTGTGTTCTCACTTGGTGTGAGGGCAATTGTAGATGATCAGCATGGGGATATGGATTTTCTCTTCGAAGTATACTGTGAAAGCAAACAGGAAAATGTGCCAGAAAAAAAAAAGAGGAACAGCAAAAAAGGAAGGGATTCTGAAACAAGACCATTAAATACTGTGGGGAGATGCTAAAAAATAGGAGCTACTGCAAATTGAAAATGTTTAATGACATTTTGCATGTTATCCCCAGTGATAAACAGTTTAGCCAGAGCTACACACAGTCTCATGTCTGACTGCTAGATAGCTGAAATCCCAACCAACGACTGGAGTTCTCAGCTACCTGCCCAGGTCATGTTTTCAGCTAGGAAAAAAAAAAAGAAATACATGGAAGGAAATTCTCCAGTCTTGGAGCACCCAGAGGTTTGAGTGAACACTAATGAATACAGTCCACATTACCATCGATCGGCATGTCAGTCCTCAAGTACCCTTTTCCACTTTTGTGTCCACAAAAAGCTAATGTTGTAATTCAATTTTTACAAGCTGTAAGTTGGCAGCGATGACTGAGAAGCCTTAAAGGAACTACTGCACTCAAAAAGCACCTGGCCTGTTAGATTCCTCAGCAGCACAATTAAACTTAGCTGAAATAATGTAATCACAACACAGAAGCATCATCTCTTCTCCTGTCTCAGGAGTTAGATACGAGCTAGTTCTGTCACACTGTCCTCCCTTCTAGTTGCTTTGGTGCTGTATGATGTCCCTTGTCAAGACTTGCCCTAGATTTCAATTGTTTAGTACTGGTCTTTCCTGCTTTTGTTCTCCTGGTAGCTAGGCTAAATTTTGGTTACATGTTTGCTCTGGGAGTGCTCTGTAAGATACTGCTCTTATGTCCTCACCTTTCTGTGCTTATAGCCCGGATAACCTTAAACCAGGCCTGTGCAGCAACTAGTTATTCTGCTGTTAAAGATATACGCGAAATGCTTACATCTCCAGAATTTTGCCTAAATGCCATTTGTCACCATCCAGAATCAACTCCCTCAACCTGCTTTCCCTGGTCACAATGTAGGAGTGTTGACTAATTTTTGTGCTTTTTTTTTTTTTCCCCCTAAATTACTCTCTGAACATGTGGATTGCATGACTTTCCCTTCCATCATGAGTTTGCTATGTTCCTTCTAGCACTTGAAAACATAAACATAGTTTAAGGCAAAGTCCAGTGGACTTGGGGCAACCTCAGAGCCTTGTGTGATTTCACCCCTGAAATAATGTGTCCATTTGCCCTCTGCCTCAGAAGTACCATACTTGCTGAACCTGCCCTGGTTGTGTATGCCCTAGAGTCTACCTTGTGCAGTGTCCTGGGTTCAGACAGGATAGGGTTTGTTTTCACAAGAAGCTGGGTGCGGCCACAGTGAGGATAGCTGACCAAACCATCCAATGGTTAGATACCACACTGATGTCATGCCCTCTATGTAACAGGAGGGATGGCTGGTACAGGTGTGTGGATTGGGAGCAGGGAGAGCGACATTTCCAGGGCAGTGAGCTGCCTCATTTTTTATCACTCATTTTATATATTATTTCATCTGTACTATTGTTATTACTGTTGTTTCTTCTATCTTTGGCCTATTAAACTCTCCTTATCTCAACCCCCATGGAATTTTACATTTTCTTCTTGCTTCTGCTTCTCCTCCCACTAAAGGGGAGAAGGAATGTGTAGCTGTGTGATGCTTAGTTGCCAGCAGGGCCTAAACCTTAACACACAGTAGTATCTGCTGGTTTGTGTAAATCACTCTGCAATATGTCTACAAGAGCTCTGTTGCTCTGAAATTTTCTGTAATAAAAGGAATATTCTTACCCCCAGTGCAAGAGTGGAGCTTCTGCACATGCTTGTACATTGTCTCCCCGAGCCACTGACATTATTCTAGGGCTAGAGTGCTGGAAGGGCATTACTGATAATATCAGCAGCTTTATCAGCAGAAAATAGTTTTTCTGTATTGTACCTGAAACTTCCCAAAGTTCCTAATAGTCCCCTGTGTGTGTAGGGAAGAGGGATTAATAGGGAATAAATTATGAGGTGAAATCAAAGAGCACACTTTATCTGTAGTATGAGCACGCTGTATGGGGAGCTAAGAGGTAAAATACCTTGACAGTATTGCTATGCTGAAATAATGAACTACAAAGGTTGTTAAACATTATGCTTCTCTACCATCAACATGATCTCTTCTGTCCAAAGTAGAAGAGTTACAAAACACAAAAGGAAAATACTCTTCAGTGTAACTTAAAGTGACTTCAGGCAGCACATTGCTGCAGGCTGTAATTTCAAGTGATTTGAATGAAGAATTAGAGCTCAAGTCTCTGTTTTCTGGGTGAGGCTGCAGCTACCCACTCTCCATTCAAGAGGGGCAGCATGACTACCTAAAAACGTAAGGTGAACTTGGAGGTTAAGTATGGCTGGATGAGCCCTGCAGAGAATTCACCAATGCCAATGTCATCAAAGCAGTAGCACCTTTTATCACATCCAGAAGCTCGCACCAAGGAAGTCCCCTCCAGGAAACTGATGGTTGGGTTGTTGGGAAAGCAGGGACACACGAGTTAACAAACAGTATGAAAAGGACACATCTAAAAACTTTTACCTGGACTTTAAAAAATAAATTTCTTACTTTTAAGACAATAGAAAATATTATATTATCTCTTGAAAATGTAACATATTACCCTCTCACCTAAATTCCTCTTTAAAAAGAGATGCTTTATTTATCCTTTGTTTCTCGATAAAAAGAGTAATATCCCGATGTCAGTAATCTGTTAGTGTGCATATCTGCTTTTGAGCTACGCCCTCGAGGATTTTCAGACTGGAATTAGCTAGGAATAAATCGTAATTGAGACAGAAGTAGGATTACGTGGCGCCGCTCACGCGTGACACGCCCGTGTGCTTAAACCGGGTCCTGCCAGCAGCTCG
>NW_008593882.1:0-5816 GCF_000691845.1 Merops nubicus | reverse complement strand
GACGCTCGGGGGCTGGTTGGACATGTAACGCTGGTAAGGCTGCCAGAGCAGATGGGTTTCTAGAGCGTCCTTCGGCGGCTCGCAGGGAGGCTGGCTCTGCTGCCAGCCCTGCACGTGCCCAGCTGAGGAGCACGGGTTTGCTCAGAGGCACGTGCATCTCCAGCGCTGGTTTGCTCAGAGCAGAGCCCAGCCTGCAGCATTATTATTTTTAATTCATCCCACTGGGACTCGGGCTGTTTTCCACGAGCAGAGAAGTCAGAGGGCACATTGTACTTCTTGGGCATATAGAGGAAGGCTGCAAACACTCACAGGAATACCTGGGAGAAATCTGGAAATTCTTAACACATCTCTTTTCTTTCCGTAACTCATTCTCTTTTTCCATCTGCCTGCTCTCTGAACTCTCTGATAGAATCATGAAGGGGCTTGGGTGGGAAGGGACCTGTCAAGGTCATCTAGTCCAACCTACCTATAGTCAGCGGGGACATCTGCAGCTAGAGCAGGTTGCTCAGAGCCCCGGCCAACCTCACCTGGGATGGTTCCAGGGATGGGGCAGCGACCACCTCTCTGGGCAACCTTCAGTGTAAAAAATTTCTTCCTTCTATGTTAATCTCCCCCTTTTTAGTTTTAAACCATCACCCGCAAAGCCTGTAACAGTTTATAACTGGAGCTGGGTCGTTTGCACACTGTTTTCAGCTCCCTACAGACCTGTGGCATTACTCAATGCAGGCTGTCAGTGAAGCACCTGGAGTGTTTTGGGATAAAAGGCTCTCTGGGGTCAGAGCAGTTGGGATACTCAGGCACTGGTTGGCTGTGTGGGAATATAGAGCAGGACCACGCCGGTGAGTGGCTCTCAGTGGAAATAAACCCAGAATACTTCTTCCTAGTGCAGAGAACCAAACATATGAAGAAATAAGAAGGCTTTGTGAGTGATAAATTAATTTAAAAGGTGGTTGGGAAGCTCTGACACAGCTTGGGAAGCTGTGTGAGACAGAAGCCCAGGTGTGGTGGCTGGACTCTGAACCTCCTTGAAAATCTGCCTCTCTTCTGGGTAGCAGCAGAAAACACTGAGTCTGCCCTGGCAGATTTTGAGCATTAATTCTCTGTGACCCAGGATTCATGCTGCGAGAATGAATGGAGCTAGTCCCCCTTTTATGCTGTTAAACTACCAGCTCTGCACAAGTTTCCCCAGAGGTAAGGAAGAGAAATTGAATCGGGGCTGCAGGCTCATTTGAGTCGTTTCCCAGACTCTGCTGCTGCAGATGGGGCTGGCTCGGGGGAGGCAGATTTACAAACTGCAACAAATTAGAGTAAACGAACCTGACTCACAGTCACAGCAGCAGCAGAAGGGCATGGTGAAGCCAAGGGGAGATCTCACTTGAGGTTTCAGACCAGACAGGGAAAGAAAAGGGTCTCTGCAAGCAGAAGAGGATGGTCAGAAATGTAATGTCACTCTCCATCCTCTCTCCCAAAGTGACCACTTGGGTTCCGGATCTGCCCATAGCCTGGGGGGTGGCTGCAGAAAGGAGCTCCACTTAGGGACAGTTTCCAGAGCTGGAGACTTTCTCCTGCTAGAGAAGGGTAAAAAGGGCAAAAACCAGTGTTGTGTGTAACGCCATCTCCGGAGCTGCTCACTGGGGTGGCCGTGAGGAAAGGACAGAGCTGTGCCTGCAGCTCACAGCTATTCCCACCTCACTTCCCATGCACTCCTTGGGGGTGATTCACTGGGAAAGTGCAGAGGGGAACGGGGCTGGGGATCATTCCCCTCTGACTAATGCCACTTTTTGCAGGGAAATTTCACAGAAAGCCGCAAAATTCAGTTTATTCCTGGGTGGGATGAATCATTTCCCAGCTTTTATGCAGCAGCCATTGCTGCCTCCTCTAAGTGTAAATAAGAACTGCTGTGTGAACATAAGAGCAAATAAACCTGGCTACAGGATGTAGCCCTGTTCACACATTTGTTTCTGCACAGCTACAGCTGGGCTGCTCTGTGGTTGCCTTAAGTTATAACAGATCAGTCTCGAGACACTTAGTGCTTGAAAAGTCCTTACTCAGGCTAAAAAAAAAAATCACTTTGTGGGAATCAGATCTCAGTTGTAATATGCATAGCACTGGGCAACTGGTGACGACAGACCAAGAGCTGTGGGCCCAGTATTTTTCTTGATTTGACCTGCTTTGATCCCACTGACATCAATGGATTCCTCTAGATTTCCTCTGAGATAACTGGTCTGCAGCTGACGAAACCAAGAACAATATGGGACATAATAGACTAGTGGGAGGTCGTTTTTCCTTACAGAGCTCAGCAGAACAGGGGCTGCTCCAAAGCCTAAACTTCAGTTTACAAACAGCTTCATGAAAAGCCTGAGCGGAAGAGTTTGTCCTAAACCAGGAAAATCCATTCCCCCTTTTTTCAGAAGCACCAAAAATTCCTATTGCTTTAGCAAATGCTTCCAGTTCTGTGCAAACCCCCCGCGGAGGCCAGGGAGAGCCCACTGTGCACAGCAGGTAAGGGGGCAGCTGTGGCTTGTAGGAGCTGAAAAGTTTTGCATCTGTATGTGTGTCACTCTTCTGCCTGTCTCCCCATCCATCTGTCTCCATCTGCCACTTCAGCACCTCAGGCCCCAGTCTGGGGAAGTGCTCATGTGTTGGGCATGTCCTATTTACTGTGACAGGCTGTAAGCGCTCCTCTCTTCAGAGAGGGTTCCTCCTGTGGGACCTTAGTGCTGATCTCCTATCAGAGCTCTTCTGTTAACCATTCCTTTTTCACGCCTACAGACCCAGGACAAAATTGAGCCCACCCACTCGACACCCTCACACCCTCCAAGCTCTCCTGCCACCCAGGGCACCCACACCTCCAGCTCTCAGGCCACCACGGGTGCTCTCAGGGGGATGCTGGTTGTGGTGTTGCTGCCAGGGTGGGTGTGTTGTGCTTAGCAGGTCTGCGGGATGGGCTCTAGGAAAGGGGGAGGTGGGTGAACCCTGAGGCCAAGAGCTGCTCCAGGCCAGCACTCAGCATTCCTCGTAGCTCACACTGGTGGTAAAACCAGTGGGAGACAAGGAGGTTTCTACATTGTTACATCTAACAGCAAAGTTGGGCAAAAACATTGTTTTCCTGGCCCAGAGACAAGCATTAATATTAGATGTCGTGGGAGTACACTTCAAGTGTGCAAGGGGGAAAGCTTTGGAGAAAACATGTAAATCAAGGGTCCAGGGAGGACTTCAAATTCAGACAGACTTGCAGTCAGGAGCCCAAATCCCTGACTGCCCTTGTCAGAAAAACATCTCACTGATATTAACAGAACTAACAGATCTGATCTCCCCTTACTCTGAACGGGTATAATTCCTCTGCTTTCAAGGGAACTTTGCCAGGCAGGGTCCTGAGGGATTTCCTCCCAGCATAACGAATATTAGCATATAAGACACCAAACCCTCCCTACGAGCAGAGGATTAAATGCTCTTTTAATGGGCTGTAGGCAGTTCTTATTCTTAAGCAGCTGACATGGGCACGCACATGAGCAAAGGTTTGACCCAGTAAATGGAACTGCAAAGCAAACATTTTGCAATTAAAATACTTGCAGAATTTTCTATCTCGGCCATGCACTTTGGGGATAATTGCCTGATGGCTGAGGAGGCCCCAACAGAGAGCCTGGAGGGGGGTGTGCTGTCCTGAGAGGGGCTGAGGGGTGCTGGCCAGGGGTGCTGGCTGGCAGCGAGTCCATCCCCTCCCTCACCACCACATTTACCCCAGGGCCTCATCCAAAGCTTGCCTGGGCAGTTTGGGGTCTTTGTCCATCAATGTGTGTGTACATGCTGCAGATGGTGAAATACAGTGTTGGGGTACAGCAGGTGGGTCACAGATCAGGGTAAGGGGGCCTGGGTACAGCCAGGAGAGTGTCACTGGGAATAGGGCACCCTGTTCTTTTGGGTTCTTGGAAAATCCCAGCCCTGGGCACTGGGGAAGCTGCTGGAGGAGGCAGCTCGGTGCCCTGGCGCTGCGTTAGGTGGAAGCAGGGTTCTGCTCTGCTCAGCCCTTGCCCTCACCCTGCTGCTCAGCCCCACGGGGTGTGAAGGCACCGTGGCTCTGCCTGGCCTCCCCCACCAGGGTCACCACCAGCTGACCTCGTGGGAGTGAGGGGAGGACCAGGACTCACAGGGTGCTCCTAGAACACGCACCGTGCAGCCAGCACTGCACAGCAGGGGAGGGAGGGGCACCCCTGTGCCCCACCATTGGGACCAGGGTGCCCGTGCCTCTCCAGAGAGCCTCTCGGGGTGAGCCTGGTGCCAATGCCAGACACGGGTGTGCTGTGGCCATGAGCCTGCTGCTGTCCTCCACCTCACTCCCCAAGGACCTTTGGGAGCATCCAGGGAACCCCCCCAGGCCCATCGTGGGCAAGGGCTGGGTCACTGATCTCTGCCTGTGTGAGAAGGGGAGTGTAACAGTGGGATTTTCCTGTCCTGACAGTAAGAAACCCAGATGCTCCATAAGGAAAGGATCCCTGCCCAGGAGCAATGAGGGAGCACCGTGGATAAGGTGAGTGTCTCAGCTGCAAAGTGGGATCCTGTGCTTGCAGTATGGTCAGAGACAGAACCTTCCCTCTGGCTTCCAAATGCATTTTGCCATTACTAGAGAAGTTGAGTACCAGGCTTTGTTCATCTCCCCCATACACCAGAAAAAAACAGTAACACTCTCTGTGTAATAAGATAATTACCACCCCTCCAAGGCTCCTGGGAAAAGTTGCCTGTGCTTCGTGCTTATGAGATTAAGTGAGCTGAAATCACTCCCCAGAGGTAGGCTGGATCCAGACAGAGTGAGCAGAGCTGTTTGCTGAGTAATGTGGAGCTGTGATCAGCCAGCCTGTCCCTGGCTGCTGGGAGGGATCCCATCTCCCACCTGCTCCATCCTCCCCGGCAATGGAGCTCCAACTTCACCAGCACGTCCCAGAGCTGATTCCCTTCTGCTCCACGCCCTTCCCCAGGGAGGATCTCACCAGAACAGTTTCCACGGGTCCACTTGAGAGCCCAGCACATCGAGCACCCACCAGCTTCCCCAGAGGGTGCAGCACGACCTGAGAGAGCTCCAGTTCAATCCCCAGCCTCAGTGCACCCGTGAGGAAATACAGGGGTTGGGCCAGTGATCTCAGTTGCTCTTTTGGAGCCATTATTGTTTAACTGGTAAATATTTCCTTTAAGTGCCTACATGCTTTCAAAAAAAAAAAAATTGCAAAGCTTAATGGGAACAAATATTCCCAGGGGGTTGTATCCTGCCTTTCATTTGCACGTCAGACCCCTGCTATCTTTGAGGCTGGTGCTGTGCGTGGACAGGCGCCCGAGTCATTTGGAAAACAATAATCCTCTGTGCTCTAATTTCCCAGAGAAAAACATAGAGAGAACAAGTGGCAGTTTGGCACAACCCGAACTGCAGGGTTTGCTTTGATAAATAACTGGGCATTTAACAGGAGGAGCCCGTGGGCAGCTGGGGGATCGACCTGATCTGTCCCCAGGCAGGTGTTGGTGAAGCTGGCAGAGCTGTGCCCTGCATGGGTCTGGGTGTCGAATTTGGGCATCTCTGGGTTGATCCTCACGCTGCTCCACAGCTCGGGGGTCCCCAAGGAATCTTTTAGGCATCCTTTAGGGCTGGCTGGAAAGCAGCCTGCCTGCCCTGGCAGCTCGCTGCCTGCTGCTGGAGGACTTGGCTGTTGTAATGAGCTCAGGGGGATTAACGGGGCACGGCGGCAGGGGGCTGTGGTCCAGGAGGGTGTGTAGGGCTCTAACCCAGGGAGAAACGATGTGCTCCCCACTGGCATGTGCTCCCGGGGAGT
>NW_008593881.1:0-10234 GCF_000691845.1 Merops nubicus | reverse complement strand
AAAAAAAAAAAAATAAATTTGCTGTTCCATTAAACACCTTTTGTAGTACAGTCAGGAAAGCAATAAGCAGGTTATGCACCTAAGGAGGTCTTCCCTGTAACACGTTTAAAGCCCAGGAGAAGAGTGTGGCCTGTGGCAGTTAGTGTGAATCACAAAATCAAAAAATTTCTCTTGAAGATAAAACTTTGCTTCTTTATTTTGACAGCTATTTTTTTTCTGTTTTGTACTCATCACAAATTAATAAAAAAGAAGACTGAAACAAATTCATACAGTCCTTAAATGCATATGCACCTGATAATGACAAAGCTAGTTATTCTGGAATAACTATGGAATGGTGCAATCACTGCCACAGAATTTACACAGTTCAAGATTTCCTTTCCTCTTAAGAGGGAACATACATTCATATTACAGTATTACTTCCAAAGTAACACTGCGGTGATCTTTTTTTTGTTTGTTTGGTTGGTTGGTTGGTTTTTTTTAAATTTGAAATATGAAGTCTCAAATTGATCTAAAATATATTGGCTCTGTTTGAAAATGGAAATGGCTAGCAAGCTCACAAACTGTCAGTAGTCCATCACTTGCACAAATACACACACGTTTGTAACAACAAACATGTCAACTTTCCTATGTTTTGACCAAAAGCCCATTTATACTTCTTTTACAGAATGGTGAAGGCTGAATTTTCTTTTCAGAGAGCTCCCATAGGCCACCTGTTATCATACTTTAGTAATGTTAAAGCTTTATAGTTTCATGTTACCTAGCAACACAGAAAATCCTTCTGGCTGCTGCCACACACCCCCTCTGGACAAGAGACTTCCCCTCCTACTTGGGCTCAGACACTGCAGTACATAATGCAGTACACAACTGTACCACAGTACACAACTGCGGGGGCAACCCATGAGGTGCTAAGCTTCAAGTGTGAAGGTTTTGAAATGCTCATCTGATGGTTTAGGTAGTCCCAAAGATCACAGAGTAGTCCCATGACACACCCATGCATTAAGTTTACTTGACAAATGAACATGTACATCCTCTTTCTCTATTTCAAAGTTATCATAATGAAAGAAAAAACAAAACAAAACAAACAAAAAAACAACAATGGACTTTATTTAGACCTAATCTTGGAGAACCTCTAATCTATTTCACTCTGTCATGGATGTATCAGCACATGTTCTGCCTTGTTAACCTCATCAACATTCTAAACAAGAGATGACAGGTGAATCTCATGCTTCAAAAGCATGTCACTTAGTATATGTACTGCTCAAACCGAAATAATATTCATGGCAACGGTAAAATAAAGCTCTGATAAAATTCTGGCAACGGCATTCCCAGAAGGCAAGCAGTGCTAAATATTTTCCAGAGGCCTTCTTTACAAGATAAGATACTGAACAGTCACATCTACACTTAAACACTCCCAGGTTCCCAAAACTCCAACAACAGAACTGGTAACTGATCAGTATTTTAAAAAGAAGGAGAAAAAAAAAAAGAAAGGCAAGCAACCAAAAACCACAAACAAACAAAAAAATCAGTCTCCGGACCACAGGTCTCTCTCAGCAGAACAGGTAATACAACTAGTTCAACTGAATAAAACTCAGCCTGAAAAACCATCAAGATGGTGTCACAGCAATCTGAGAACCCCAGGAAATGCCAGAGTTGTCAAGCCATCCCCTTCTCAATAACATTTCCCCCAAATTAGAAACTGGATACACTAGGTCACTAGTTGGCAAAGTTCCCAGCCTCAAATGACAGTCTGTCAAATACGAGAGAAAAGCACTCTTCCATCTCCTGTACTTGGCTTGACTGTCTCTGGAAAGCAGAATCAATGCGTTACCACAGAAAAAATGGCAGGGACATACTTTATTTCCTGTGGAGTACAGCATTCCCCAGCAAACCTGTTTCTTCAGAATTCACAAAATGAGTCTTCTCTTCAAAATGCTCCAATTTAAGGTGGTAGGTAACTAGATCTATTGCTACACAATGTACTTCACTGAAAGTATAAATTGCAACTGGGAGTTCATTAAGAGCAGAGCAACCTAATTATCAAGGTAATAAAAACCTCATAGTAGCTTTGTTGTTAAATATCTTTTAAGTGTTAATCCCTTCATAATTGAGAAGGAAGGTGGTGGTGGAAGATAGAGCATTAACAAATGGTCGGTAAAGCTTTTTCCAATGGACTTTCATAAACAAGAAAAGCAGCTGTTCCTAAATTGGGTTACAATGTCAAGAATTTTCCTTCCATACCTTGAAAATGGTGGAGCAACAGCTCCGTCCACACCTATCACAAACAGTGCCACAGTCAAACATGGACTTCCTACACATCTTTATTTTAAATAGTCCTTTATTTTAGCTAGATCCTAAAATGTTTATGGGGCTCCCAGCAACAATACAAATGCCTCAGCTCCTGTAAGGAAGCTGATACACAGGATAAAGATGCATCATCTCCTCTGCATCACGGGCAACAAATGCTCTGCAGAACATCTTGTGACTGTGAGCACCCCAAGTCTCCAGAGCACAGAAACTGATGCACATCTTCATTTCTTCCCTGTCTGAGAACCTAAGTGTCATTCTGAAGGGAAGCAAATTATGTTGGACCAGTGCATACCCGGTCTCACCCTGACATGAAATCAAAACACCCTAGGGTGCACATCAGGAGACCAGAATGAGCAAGCGTGAGCATAAAAGTGTGTTGTACTGTCTGCGCTGTACAACAGCTCATCACCAGAGGCATCAATGCAAAAGAAAACACATCAAAGTAATTGTCACTGCTGAAAATTCAGATAACCTTAACTAAACTATGGTTTTTACACACAGAAACTGGGATGTCAAATTTAATTTAATTTAAGGTCAGGCTATAAAGCCTTTCGGAAGGGATTCTCCTGAAATGCCATTTTATAGAGGCACACTGTGCCTGTATACTTCAAGTTAAACATTTACTAGACACTTGAGATAAACAAAACGTTAATGTAACTAGGGGAAAACAAATCTCTTACATTCTGCACAGAGGTCACATATATGGAATAAAAGTCAATCAAACCATCGTTCTGAAAAGCATAAGTATAAAAATCAGCAGAATAAAAAAAAAGAGATAAAAGAGCAAGATCCTAACTCACTTTTGAAAATTAATGAAACAAAACAAAAAATCAACAACCCACTTCTATTCATAAAGAAGGGCTGGTTGTTGACATCTATCAGGATGAATCAACTTTAAATCCTCTGTTTGGAAAAATTTAATAGGAATTTTTTCCCAACCAAGTTGAGACTATCACCTTCAGTACAGCAGAAAATGGAAGGAAATAATGTGCATATCAAAAAGCATTTAAAAGACTCCATTAGCTATTTAGGGTTTTGTTTTGGCCTGGATAAAAGCATGGTAGCTACTACAGACTGCATATAAAACAATTAATAAAATTACACGATAGATTTCTGTGAAAGCATGCATGGGTTTTGTTTTGTTTTGTTTTGTTTTTAATATTATTAACATTCCACAACCTCATAACTTACCCAAAAAAAAAAAGTAAAATAAAATACTTACTTATTCAAATGGCAAAATAACCTGTACTAGGTCCCAGTGAAATTTACAGGAATGGCACATGCTCAGGTGTAGTTTTTGAACCCTATACCTCTGTATTTTGGGATCAATTAACCTCACTGAAGTAGAACTGGAAGCTTATTGAGGAGACAGGAGCACTAGTCTGGCAAACGTAAAAGTTGTCTTCTGATGAGGGAAACTAGGCTGATGGAGGAGGGGGAGAGGAGTAAAGCAGACAGGACTACATCAAAATGTCACCAGACTGGCCAATTCTTCTAAGCAAAATGGAGCCTGTTATGTATATGTTTGCTTTTTGCCTGAAGACGACTTATCTGTCATCACAGAGACAGCAGTGGGGCCAGGAAATACACCTTCCTCTCTAACACTGAAACCTGCACAGCACCAAGAATTGTTATCAGGGAAGAAAATACTAAACTACACTTGAGAATGTAGTACATAAATGTCAGCATATGTGAGAGGGGGTGGGGGACATCTTACTGTAAAACAGCCAGCTCCTTCTCCAGAAGGAGGGAAGCCAGGGCTTGCAAGAACAAAATAAGAGTCTGTGTTACAGTGTTGAAACACAGACCTGAAGCAGAGGTAAAGGAATGCTCAGAAGGCACCCCTTAGGGCAAGCAGGGCAATAGGTTGTTAAAATCCTTGAGGCAACAGGAGCCAGTGCCTCACAGTCACCTGGACCCACCAAGTCTCTCTTCGCCCAAGGGAATTAGCTGCCCATACAGGCATGGACCAAGCAGGCATGGTCAGCCCCTGGAACTGTGTGCACCACCAACACCCTGCACCACACAGGAGCTAGACACCATTACTATCACCTTTTTGAGGAAGGGTGCAATTTGTACTGAAGGTGTTGAGGAATTGCTGTGAGGATAGCAAGCTAAATCCATCCAAAACTGGGATAGACACCTCCAGCTCTCCCTTCTCTCACTACATGACAGCTTGCTGATGTTGATACAGGGCAACCTACTACCACGGTAGGTGTTAATTCACCTGCTGCTTCCACAGCAGCTACTCTTGGACAACACCACGATATGAGGCGGAAGAAAATTGTTTCACAACCTACCTCTTCAACCTTTCTGGTTTACATAACAGAGGCATCGGTCCAGAAAAAAGCAGGCATAAACCTGAAATAATCTGAACATCAGCTAAAGCTACATATTTAAAACATACAGGAAGACAGAAGGACAAGCACCCAGGTTATACAGGCAAATGATCCTCTGTCAAGAATTTGCACCTTTACACAACATGAATAAACTTTTCACCCAGTATTTTCAAACATCTTGACGAACAGAGATAAACTCAAGCAGCATTGCTCTACTTTATCGTTATTAAATCAAATACAAATAAGGCCAGCTAATAGACCACAAGCTTCACTGCAGCACTGAACTGCCATCCAAAGCTGAGCAATTTTAGATTTCTAAAACATATCTTACCACTCTCCAATAATTCAGCATGCTGTGGAGGCCAGCAGAGAAACAGAGAGCCATCCAGGAGAGCTCAGAGCCATGAAATAATTTTGCTTTTGAAATGTGCTTAAATAATATGTCAGTGTGAAGAAACAGGTATCTTTACTGTGCACAACATTCCTGCCATTCCAACCTGTCCACAAGTTCCTGTTCATGTTCTTTTTCCTCTGCATACAGAAAGCCTTCTTTCTTGAAAGACATATTGCATAGGGAAATTTCAGAGCAAGCTACATATCCAGATGACATGCTTTAGAGTTTAAATTATTGAAAGAATACTATCCTTTAAGAAAGGAAAAGAAACAGAGCAGGAGAGACACAGACCAGATGGTGTGGGAAGCAAATCAAAACAGCACAAGAGTTATTAAATTGTATCCACTTGGAACTATTAACTGGCCAAGAATTAACAAGACAGATTTCCACGTGAGTCCAAATATTCAGAGTTCTGGGCCTAAAGATAACTGCAAAATCAATATCAAGAGAATGATAATGTAAATATACTAGGGAAAAAAAAATAATTTATTTAGTATTTAACGTATATGCTTGCCACAATCACAACAATATATTGGAACAATGCCATCTTTCTGATGGGAGCGTATGAATGTTGACTTCCATGCAGAGAAGACTCCTCTACCAAAAATATTCTGCTGGTACACTGTGTGTCACAATGAGAAAAAAAGCCATCAAGAATATTCTAAAATTTCAAAAGCATGTGCTTTTTCCTGTGAAAGCTTCAGATACTCTGTAATTCTGAAAATTGAATCACTTAAATTTAACAACCAATTTCAAACATCCAAGTTAGCAAATTTTGGCTAAACTGCACAGTGTACAGTCATAAACGGTTCCCAAATTTGCAAAATTCAGCACCATTTACAACAGTTCATATTTACTGGAATTTGAAGAACTAGTTTTTTCCTCCTTTCATTCTTACACTCCAAATAGCACAACTTTAAACACTGTCTGCTAATAACAGGAAAAGGGGATAAAATCCTCTTATTAAAGGCTGAAGGCTACAGTAACACACCTGAAACCATTATCAAATCTGTTAAACTTTCAAAGAAGCAGATGGGCTAAGAGGACATTTGCCTAAATTATATTAGGCAAACACAACGGCAGCTCAGATCCTGCAGGTCTAGGGCAATTATAGGAAGAGGAGTGATTTAAACAGAAAAAGAGTCCTTGAGGCTAGACAGTACTTTAACAATTCTTTCTGAAATGTAGTTAAAGTACCCAGTGCAAATAAAAGAAAGCACAGAAAGATATGTTTCCTGTTAAAGAGAGAGAGGGCTTAGGTCAGGTATGATCTGTAATTACAGCTATATAACCTCATATTCAAAGCATTAAACAATGACGATGCTCACCTTCCCACTGATTCAGAGTACCATTCCTATTATGCATAAGAGATCACTTGTCATTGCTGTCATTTAGAGCATTCCTCATTTATTTAGACCATTCTTGCTGTCTGGAATGCCAACCTTAGGCTGTTAAGTCAGTCTACATGAAATCAACCATTACAGGCAGAAGTTTGATATACTTTTTTGAATTCAAATTTTTTTAAGATTCTTGAATGGTCAGAAAAAAGGAAAGGTGAAAGACACCATAAAGGGGAACTGCCAAAAGAGATGAACAATGCTTTAGTGAAATCTGTTTTTTTATGTGTTGAACATAAAAGGCAGAGTTGTCACAGGGGAACAATGTCCAAGGCTGAGAGGAAAGCTGTAATATCCCAGGGCCCTAAAATCAAAAGATGGGTGAGGAACAATGTATATTTTCAGTATTTCAGTTGTTTTCTTCTAAAAACCCCAAAATCTGTGGGAAGACGCAAAGTTAAGAAACTGTCTTAGAATTCAGGTTTTCTTTAAGCCTCCAGAAATCAGAAGTTATTTCTGCTCTCAGTCATAACTTTGGATGGGTACTTGGTAAAAAAGAGTGTTCACGAAAGAGTATCTCTGAAATAAAACTCAAAAGAATATTTAACATTTAATATTGTTAGCCCTGCTCTCAGTGGTGCCTGGACCCCATGAGGAACCTAAATCCCTTCCAACCCTAATATCTCAGATGGCACATATTTCTACTTCTTTTGTCTATTAAATGTGTAGCCTAACTAATGCTCTATTGCTTCATTTTTTTGTGACTCTTTTCACTCAGATTTGGTCATCAGTTCATCTCACAACTGAACATTTGACTCTTCAGGTTGAGTACTGCCATAACTCCAACCCATCAAGAATAACCCCACATCTGGCCATTGGCCAGGCTCTAGAGTTAAGTGGTCCAGCACTCCTGGTAAGACTTCCCTCAGTAAAAAACAGAGATAAACCTGAACGTAAGCAAATTGCTGTAAATGAAAGCAGAATCAAGACAAAAATTTCCTGTGATATTTGCTACACTAAGACAAAAATCAAAACCAAGATCCAGCTCTACATTTTGTCTCCACAAACCTCATACTGATGAGTGAACCTGAAAGCAAGACATACAGGACATATACACACTAATAAACTTGGCTAAAAAAATAGTCACTTATGCAGAAGAAAAAAATCAAACTTCAGAGCAGGCAGCACTTCATCCAGCACATGTGAAAACCTACACATTTATTAGTGTATCTACTACTATAGCACAAATGAGATACAAAACCAAATTTTTACATTATCTTTCATTTTAACCAGCTTGCCTTTAGTGTCAAAAAGAATATCTATCCTGTTAGTAATCTAAAATACCCTACCTGTGTGATTTACAGTTAGAAAAAAAAACCAAAGCAAATAACAAATGTTTATAAACTGTGATCAAGTAATCTAAACAACAGCATTCGGGCATCTCTTAACAAAAATATTAAACAGACAAAAAGGAGGTATTTTGAAATCCAATAATATTCAATTGCAAATACATACAAAAGTACAGGATTAAATCAGTTCCTGCATCTTGATCAGTGGCCAGGCTTTCTAATGAAAAACATCTTCAGGAACAAGAAGAACCATCTGTCAAGTCTAAGAGACCCCAAATTTAATCTTTGTTTGAAAGTTTATTAAAATCCTCATTGTGACTTCGTTGACTGCAATAGAATCATAACTTACATCTGAAGACAGGCATTACACTTCTTGGTAGTAGCCTGTAGCTAGCATAAGCCTCTACATTCTGCAATCAAAGAGCGTAAAGGATGAGAGGGAAAAAAGAATTGCAGGCAAGATGCCCTGGTCATGTATGAGGCTCCTTTTCCAGTCGGGAGTATACAACACCCCACTTAGAGAAAAGGAAACATCATGCCACTTCCTTTAAAGGTGTGCATGTTTCTTAATATGCATTTCCTCGTGTAAATTAGAAGAAGGGACCACAAGGATCACCCAGTTCCAACCCCTCTGCCATGAGCAGGGACACCTCATGCTAAATCAGGCTGCCCAGAGCCTCATCCAGCCTGGCCTTAAAGACCCCCAGGGATGGGGCCTCAACCACCTCCCTGGGCAACCCATTCCAGGGTCTCACCACTCTCATGGGGAAGAACTTCTTCCTCACATCCAGCCTGAATCTGCCCACTTCCAGCTTTGCCCCATTCCCTCTAGTTCTGTCGTTACTCAATATCCTAAAAAGTCCCTCCCCAGCTTTCTTGTAGGCCCCCCTAAGATACTGGAAGGCCACTATAAGGTCACCTCAGAGCCTTCTCTTCTCCAGACTGAACAGCCCCAACTCTCTCACTCTGTCCTCATGGTTGGACTTGATGATCTTGGAGGTCCCTTCCAACCTAAAGGATTCTATGATTCTATGAAAATCACAATTACTCATTATGAACAAGCTCTTTCTTCAGTGCAAGCCAGTATCTTCACAGCTACCCTACACATCTATGAAAGCTACTTCTCTAAATTCCTGGTGAGGGTGTTGCTTCCTTTCAGCAGCAGGATGAGTGCCCAGATAACATTTAGTTTCCTAGTCCCAAAAAAGCTCTCCACCACTCAGTCTCCTCTTTCAGACCAAACCCGTGCTCATATGCCCATAAAAATTTCAGCTTCTTTCCAAGCCTGAAAGTCTGTCCTGCACAGGAGGACTTTAAAAGCTTACTACTTACTGAGTGAATGACAGCATACAGAAACAACGACCAGTGGAAATCACATAAGTCAAGTACTTTAACTTTATTCTTGTGGGGATGGAAACTGGAACTGACATTAAAAAAAAAAAAGAGGGGGGGGGGGCAAAAAAAGCCTTGCCCCATTTCTTTTATCCTGTTCACCAGATTATTTCAAGCAACTATCTCAGGAACTTTCTAGTCACTAGATACATCAATTTGAAAAATACTCAAAATATATACTCTCCAAATATCTACCACAATTGCTAGTTAGAATGGTTCCATGATTCAATTACTCTCCAATTGTACATGTACATTTTCTAACAAAACCATTTTAACAAGAGCAGCTCTTTGATTCAGTCATTTTAGAACAACTGTTACATTTCCTGCTAGTTACGGCGTGTATTTTTCTCCTATGCTTTCTGTTTTAGCCTGCAGACCTGAATCTTGTATGTCTATTTAAAATGCTGCCTCTTGTTCATGACGCTGCTCTAGAAATACTTGTAAGTTTTTCCCTTTTGTGTGACCCCACTTTTTAACCAGTAAACATTAAGAATGAACCACGGCAGTAGGTCAATGCTACTTACATGCAGTAGGCTACACAAATGCCAAGATATTTATATGCAGTAAGAAGAGCTTAAGTTTCATATTTCCTTGGATAAAAATGTGAGCAAGCTAGCTGCTTCTACTTGAATCCAAATCAACAGTAGCAATTTCTGATACAGTATTTTTAGTTTAGCATTTTATCTGTAAAATCTGTTTTCATATTAGAATTTCACCATCTTCTCCATTAAACAACATACTATACATATAATCAAGTCCAGTGCCATGTTAAGTGGACACACTATATAGAAAACCTTGTTCACACAAGAGCCTCTCAGCACACTTCACATACCTTCTTTCTGCCTCAGTTTCCTCATTTATAACATAAACAAGACTATCTCACTTTCAAAAGCAATTTTAAATTAATTAGCACTTACAAAGTTCTTCCATTCTGCAACAGAAATTTCAGGTGTTACTGACTCCACAAAACAAGATATTGCTAAGAACTGCGAATTGCCATTCCCTGCTCTATTTTCAATGTCAACCACTAATGGTCACAGAAGTAACACAAAAATTCCTATCATCTGGCAAGTTGTCTTGGTCTGGGGTAAATAGAGCAGGTTCTGCTCAATGATT
>NW_008593880.1:0-6176 GCF_000691845.1 Merops nubicus | reverse complement strand
ACCCCTATGATTCTATGATTCTATGTAGAAATGCTAGGAAAAGCAGTCTAACTTGAGCACAGCACAGAACAAAATACAAGTTTGGATCTTCAGACGTGATCCTGATTATCTCACAGCTCTTCTGCCAGGTCCTGAGGCATTCTGCAGCTAAGGTGGACAAAGATCACCACAAAATCACAAGTAGGCACATCATACATTTCTAGGGAGTGCCTCTTCCCAGAAACTTGCCAACATCTCTGCAGGATATTAAGTTCTGTGCCTCCCACATGGTTACTGCCCACCAAAGAAGTCTGACCTGTTCTGGTAAGTATGTTCACATCTCCTTACAGTACAGTCCTTCCACAGTTAACTGCATTCAGCCCAGTGTGAGAAACTAATCCATGGCTCAAGATACTACAGGAAACCAAATTTCAGACTGTGGAAAGCTCAGTGACAAAGTTTATCTGCAAGTATTATACGACCTGCAAACTATGTCACAAATTGGATTTGCTTTACTACTGAACTATCTGACAACACTGTTAAGAAAATGGAGGAAGAGACTGGAAGAAAAAGGGAAATATTTTTACAAGTGGAGTTCACCTGCAGAAGGCATCCCACACTCAGAAAAAAAAAAAAGGTACTTTTTCTTTAGTGGATGCTTTACACAACCTTGCTGAAAGATTTTTCAGTTTGAGGACAGACATACCAGGGTGAGGGTAAGTAAGCAACTTTATTTTTCAGGCCACACCTGTGTTCGTAATTGAGTTTGTGATATGACCAACCTACACCAAGGTGGCTACCTGAATGACAATTATGTGACTGATTGGATAGATGATTTGGATATGTCTGAGTACAGTCTGTCTGAATACCAAAATGCCTTAGAAAATTATCCTCACCAGCAAGTAAAACCTACAAGTACCAGTCTTGGGAACCCTCTCTTGTGGGGAGGTCTGAGATGTCTGGAAGGTAGATACATTCAAATGATACTATTACCTCTTCAGCGTTTGTGCCCAAATAGCACAGCACGCCTTCTCTCCTTGCTGTTTTGAACAGCTGGGTGGACCGACTTCAGCTAGCTAGCACCATCTGATCTGGTTTTCCTGATGCAAGTCAGGGTGGAACTGCCAATCAGCTGTGAGGTCAAAAACCTTCTGCATCTTGCACTCAGCAACATGAGTTTTCTGTTCTTAAACAGAAAACTCATGTTTGTTTCTCTTGTTTGTATTCTTTTTAGTTTTTTTTTTTTTTTAAGATTTCTGAAGTTGTTTAGGATCCTTAAGCATTAACAAAAAGAAACAGACACAATCAATTCACCTATAATTATTCAAGAGAATGGTGCATTTATTCACCTCTGTAGGGTTTTATTTGTGTCAATGAGTAGCAAAGGACAATGCTAATGGAGATCTATATATCTGAATACTGTGGAGTGGTAGGTAGGTGCTTTCTTCCACTTGGTTCTCATTTTTCTTCTAGGAGCAGAACCACATCACCTGTTAGCCCTGAGCTTTAGCACAATAGATCTTCCTATTCTGCTGGACATTACTTGTATGCTTTTTGATAGCTCAGAATGATCTCAACACTAGCATATTAAGTGCTAAGAAACAATGAAAATAGGTTGATTTGTGCTTTAAAAGCCTTTTTTTTTTTTTCACATATGTGTTTACTTGTTGGGGAGGGTTCTGTGAAGGATAAATTTTGGAATGTAAAGACTGACTTCACTGCTTCTTTGGTACAACAAACCAATGAAAAATAATATATCATTAAAAAGACCTTTGTTTGCTTCAGGATTTCACACATTCTGAGTCACTTATCCATGTCATCAAAGTTTAATAGTTATTTTGATAACATGAATCTTAATGTCACTGTATTTCTTCATTGAAAGAGGTATCAAACAAGTGTTTCAGTCAGCAGTATATTAGTACCATACTATTTCAAAGTTAAGCTTGAGAAGGATAATTAAATAGGAAGATTGCACTCTGAAGACTTAAAAAGCACATTGCAAAGTGTCCATTATTAAATGGCTATGCTTTAACTAACTCTGACTAATGGAACCATTTTGGTTCTACACCTCCTTTGTCCTTGCTTTGATGCTTAGACAGGAAAGTATCACACCAATATGTCAGATATCTATACCAGATATTAGAAGATATCCTATGTAAAATATTGATGGGATTTACTAGCTATTTTTTTAAACAATCTGACCACCTGTTGATATGCTGGCATTTAAATACCTAACTTTAAACACCTGTGTCCCAGGTCAACGCCAAATAGATTAATTTGATCTCATTGACTAAGACATTCCCTATTTTACAATTTCCACTAGTAGGATTAATACAATTTACTAGCAAGAACATTACTATTTAAAATCATGATAAGCCTGATGGCAAATGCCCAAAGTTCATTCTCAAATACAGCTGAAAAGGAGACAAAAATAAGCAGACATCAGGAATGATGATCTCCATTTAGCTAATTAATTAAAGCAATGTAAGGTAACTTAGGAATAAGAATACCCCTGAGAAATTTTTTTTTCATGGCTTTCAAGATCATGGATACAGTACAAAGTAGAGTAATCTTTTGATGTTAGATGAGTGGAAGCAGCTTCACTGGTATATTTTTTCTGCTGTTTTGTAGTTAGCATCATGTTCTTATTTGTTCTGGCATAGTACAGTCTCCTCTATTTTTATTTAACCAAAAAGCACTCTTTTTGTAGTTAGTTAGTATGTTAATATTCACATTAAATATTAGTGAGAACATAGTAAAGTGGTAGTAAAAGCTAACTGTTGGCAGTTCAAGTATGAACAGGCAATGCTATAGTTAGACTGATCCAAGCAGAGCCGGCATGAATTAAGCCATGCGTTTCGGAGCATCGTTTCAGCTTAACTCTGGTTAGAAACACTAAAAGACATTAAACCTGGGCTTTAACTGACACTTTCATTTGTGCTAATTATATTTCAAACTTCCAGCTCAAGCTCCTGCCCCTCCACACAGTGCCATCCTCATGAACAGCATATTCAGTGACACACAAGAGCAACCACAGGACCCTCCCACTTGGAGACAGAGTAGGTTCATTGACACGTTTGTTAAACCTTGTAAGCAGAAGCGGGCACTGCAGGGCCACGTTGCAGTGTGAGGGAGAGCTCCAGTAGCAGCTGGGACTACTGCACTGGAAAACACAAAACAGTCAGCCTGCTGGCATGCGTGTGAATAAAGGTAGGAGAACGACACAATGGGTATTTAAGACAAAATCAGCTGGAGAGACAACTGCACTCAGCAGTGCAGCAGTGCTCTGCAGGGGCACGGGGAACATCCTTTGAGCTCTCGCTCTCTGCTGGGAGTGCTGCAGAGCCAGCACACGCGGCTGGGCGGGAAGGACACTCATCCATCAGCCGCTACCCAGCCAGCCTGGCAGTCATGAGGGACTCCAGAGGGAGCCTGGTTCAGTCCTCACTTGGAAGAAGGATGTTGCTTAAAAGTGTAAAATGGAAAGGCTCATTATAGAAAGAATCAAAAGCTGAAAGAAAAATTTATTGTTGAAACCAGACTAAAATCAGACTGGTCTCACACCTGCTAATCATAACTTATTTCCTGTGCTGGATTTCTAGCTCGTGATACTCAAAGAGCTACTTGAAGATAGTCACATCTTGACATTACACAGATAGAGGTGATAAAAATGGCTGTAATACTAAAGCAGCTCATTTCTAAGTCTATACCACTTCACCATTCAAATACTTCAGAGAAACCTTACACAAACCCTCCACCTACGCTGCAGCATTCAATCCCATTCTTGCCCTCAAGTTTTTCCAGCGTATCTCCGGGGCCTGACTTTCCATCTCGGATGAGTTCAGGTACAATTATTTAAGACAGCACCACCGAGGCTTTCCACCCGAATGTGACTGCTCCAGCTGGAGAGGTAACAGAGCAAATAGGTGGAAGCTCTTCATCCAGGGCTGTCCTCCCCTTTCATCCCTCACCACCATCATGGAGATCCCTTCGTGACAGGCATTTGCTCCTGCTGTGACTACCACTGACCAGGGCACAAGAGAGACTGGTGGAAATTGCAACATCGACTCCTACCGCAGAGACTGCCCAGCAAGCTCAGGAGTCCAAGCTGTGGAAGATCAGCCCTGTCCAGTTATTTGCAGTAGTGATTTATCATGATCGGGTCCTGACCTGTCATTCCTGTCCCTCTGTGGGAGATTAGGGGTCCTACAGCAGGAAGGGAGGGGATAAATGCAGACAGCAATGTTCCTAGTCAAAAAGAAAGATGTCACAAATCTGCTCCACAGGAGTCTTTGGTAATCCTGATCTTTATACACTAAAAAAGGTATTGCTTCTCTATTGTAGAACAGACATGATAATGGGAAATACGTATGGGCCTTACCCTATTATTAGGGTGCACTCAGAAGTGTCACAGGCTTCTCAGGCAGACAAATGTAAAGCACTGTGATTCATCACTAAAGGGTGTGACTGCTCGCAGGGATTTGCAAGACTCTTCAAATGCTCATCGGATCCTTCCTCTCCGACAGGATGTCAGAAACCAGAATTTGAAGAGCCTGTTGGGGGCCAATGTGTGCTGATAAGCCAGATAAAGCCATTTGTGCCAATTGTTGCCAGCCCTGAAGGTGATGAAGAAAATATTTTATCCACCTAACCCCAGGGAAATAGGTTGGCCAGACTGAAGCAGTAAGGAGCTGTCCAGGATCCTTTGAGCTTTAATAACACCCTCAGGATGGACTGATTTAGTCATGTAAATGTAATTTTTTTTTTTTTTTTTAATATCAATCATCTTATGAATAATGCCTGCCTCATGTGTATGTTTCTTTCTGACCTCAGCTCAGTCAGGTGAGCTTGACTTTATAATTATCTTGCTGCTTTCTGGCCAGCAAGAATGAGGATATTGGCTCTATTACTACCAACCTATTAACTTTCTGCTTTTCCTCAAACTTTGGTATTTTAGAGCCAATGGTTTTATGGAGCCAAAGGTGTCCAACCTAAATAGTCTGTAAATAGTACTAAGATATATGTGTGTATATATACACTTAGAGACAATTTAATCTGAGATGGTTTAGGGGCAGAATCTCTCTATTTATAACAGAGAAATAAGTTTAGTAGACCTTCAAAATTATTCACTACAACAGCTACTGCTTTCACAGTAGAATATCACACACCGAGAATGACAGCATTATTTTACTACACCCTCTGTGCAGAAAAGGGGCAGATTATCACACTGAAAGATTTCCAAGAGTGCTGGTCTGAGAGGGTTGTGTTGTAGAGCCAAGTTCTCCATAACTTACAATTTACACAGTGTAGTGTTGAATATAAACCACAAAGTGGTTTTATGGAGTTTATAAAGTTGCTTACAGACATCACGTTCTCACACTTTGCTACAGGTAAATGTGAACCAATATTTGCATTTTACTCTACTACAGTCAATCATTCATGATATTGTACTGAAATTTAAGTCTGTGTTAAAGGAAGCTAAAACTATCCATATATATACATCAAGGCTATTTTCTCAGTTAAGATTTCAATGAAAAAAACATTGCTCGCAGATGAATAGTCACAGAAATAATGCTTACTTGTAGAGGGAAATACCCCTATGAAGTATAAATTACTATTGTCCAATAGACATACCAATCCCACCAATCTCTGTTTAATTTCTCTAATTTTTCTTACAGCTTTCCTAGTAAAATGAAAATCATAGAGGTTAAAAGCTGGCCAATACAAGCTGCTTTGAACAACAAAAAAAAAAAAAAAAAAGGATTTTTTTTTTAAAGCACTGATACTCATTTCATATCCACAAACACTGGATTAATATGAGTGACTACAGAACTCCAAAGGGGCCATTAGGGGTTTTTCTTGCATCAATAATCCACATACAAGGAAAGAATTTACACAACAGAATACAAAGACTCCGTGGGAACACTCAAATAAAAACATTTCCACGCGACTTTGTGCTTAAAAAACACAGATCTACCTGATATGTGTTTGAAGTGTTTAATGCTGATCAGTCCATTAAAAAATAGCACCCAAGCAACCATTCGGTCTTTTTGTCTGTAAAAAAAACAACTGCCAAATACAATGTTTACCACACAGTAGAACTATCTAATTCATAGTATTACAAAGATTAATTAGTACCTATAGTGTTTTTATATATGTTAAATATTGTCCTGATGTCATGGTTACAGGGGCTGGGA
>NW_008593879.1:5722-7836 GCF_000691845.1 Merops nubicus | reverse complement strand
AGCATAGCACCTTCTCTGGTTGGTTCCACTACCATTTGGAAGAGGAAGTTATACCTATTTACCAGTGCATTCAAGAGCATGCTGCTTACGCTTCAGTTTGAAACATTATCAAAAAACCAAAGGTGAGTGTCTACTGGAATGCACCTCACCCTTGAGAGGTAAAAAAGGATTTTCTGTACTCTCTCCCATTCAGCTAGAGTATTACTTTTCAGTTCACTCTTTCTTTTATGTTTGTACGGCACCTGCTGCAGACAAACCTTCGACATTCAAAGATCCAGCGCATGTAAACAGATATTATGACAAATCTGATTATACCAGCAAAGATTGTGTTTAGAGACTGTAGGGGCAACAACATAATACAAAACATTCATTGGTGGTGTTTGGTTTAGCGCTACTATTCATTTCACAACTAAGCCAAGAGGTGGCATTTCAAAGTAATATTAAACATCCTAAAATCACAACTGTGAATGGAAGAGGATGATGACAGATGTGTAATCTGGGCTTTCTCTTCTTCATAGATATCAGCAACAGCATTGGCCTGCTGTGAGGAGCAGGGAAAATGCCGTTTACAGAAAACTTTAGTGTTGCAGTGCACCTCCTGGAGGCAGAAGTTTCTGTTGCCTCTTTGTCCCCAAACATGGGCACACATCCAGAATTTTCCACCTTTCCCAGGTTTTCTTTGGCTTAGCCACCACAAGACCAATCCCCTAACACCCATTGGACCCCTGACCTGTTGGTAACCCATCCAGGTATCCTTACAGGACAATGCCTTTGTAAACCCACCTACCAACCTGTTAAAAACCCCTGGCCCCAAGGCCACATGCTCTTTCGCTTCTCCCCTGGGGTGGGTGCTGTTTCAGTGCCTGCCTCAGGTGTTTTTTGTTTGTTATTTTCATGTTATTAAACCCTTTTATTTTGGAAGAAAGCGATCATTGCCCATCCCTCCTTTACCTGCCACTGTCCTCCTCTTCGCTGACGACCACCCTGGAGGTAATACGGGGGTCCCGCTGGGGGTGTTTTCTTCCCAGGCAAAACCAGCGGGTTTAAAACCCTCTGCAAAATATATTTTTGCATAGTAATACTTTAGGGTTTGCCTGACCCACTTACACTGTTGAAAATTAATTACTTCTTAAATGTGTTTATTTTTAAATTGCAACCCACAGCAGCTGGGATTCAATACTTAACTGAGGTACTAAAATCACATACCTAGAATATCATGCATCAAAGTTTCGTTCCCAGCACAAAAGTAGTTACAGAATCTCTCTCCAATTATATTGCCTCTTGCACTACAGGAAAACGAAAGCTTTAGTACTTGAGTATCCTGTCAGCTGGTGCAGTGAAGCAATGACAGTCCCAGACTGGTTGTAACCTCCCAGTTTTAGACTGGACTTCATAATATATTGGATTTATTGGCAGCTACAAGGCCAGCAGCCATCAGTATTCTCTTTGCTTGTGACAGGATCAAGAAAGCCTTCCAAGTCTGTCAGCCGAGTGCTTTTCCTCAGCCTTTACTTATTCTCTTCCTTTTTTTCATGGATATTCAGGAATACAGAGAAACTGACAGCAACATGGGGGGCTAGAAAGCAAGCCAGATGTTCTTGGGTTTTGTTTGTTTTACACCTATTGAGTTCCTGTGTGCCTAAACTACAAATTCTAATTTTAATATTCTAGTTTTTCTATTAGCAGACATGTTGCTTCTGGCACAAGACTTGCAATGCTCACCTGAAGCAGTTTTTGTCAGTTGTTGTCTGGTATAGCCACTGGAAGATGCTGTTTCCTCACTTTGCTCAGTGGCACCTGGCAGATGCCTCCATTTCTCAATGAAGGGGAAAATCCTGGCTCTCCACGATCATCTCATCACTGAACTTAGCTCAGTTATCCTCATTTGTTTTGAACATGAATGGCATCATTCCTTGTCAAAATGCAGGACTCCTCAATTCAAGTTTAAATGTATTTCTTAGAATGGTTAAGCACTGTATGAAACACATCATTGAGGTCTACAGCAAATTCTTGCTAGAAGCAAGTAGAAACAGCTTTTTCTAAACTTTAGAAATACTTTAAGTATTTTAGTTCATAGAATCGTAGAATTGTCAGGGTTGGAAGGGACCTGTAAG
>NW_008593879.1:4362-5340 GCF_000691845.1 Merops nubicus | reverse complement strand
CTCTGTATACGTTCCAGCACTTCCATATCTTTCTTGTGCTGGGGGCTCCAGAGCTGGATGCAGTACGCCAGGTGGGGCCTCACCAGAGTGGAGTGGAGCGGGAGAAGCACCTCCCTCGATCTGTTCGCAATGCTTCTCTTGATGCAGCCCAGGATCTGGTTGGCTTGATCAATTGCCCTGAGGAGATGGCCTTTGAGTATTGTGAGGCACATGCCTCTATATTTATTACTGTTATAAGGAACCTCTGCAATGATTTCTTACTTTATTATCTCAGATCGTATATTTGTCCCTCCTAATCTGAGGAACGTCAGGTTATCAGAACTTCAAGACTTTTTTACCTTTCTTGTATCCTTCTTTTCTATTAAAAGGGTCATGCACCAGTATTTGAGTAGTAAAACATATAACAATTCAGCTAAGCCACACCATAAATATGTGAAACTGTTTCAAGCAGATATTCAGTGCAGCAGACTGCCCCATAGTTTTCAGGACTTTGGACATATTCTTCTTCTTTTTTTTTTTTCTTTTTTTTCTTGAAAATAAATTTCTACTTTCTTCCTGTGCTGAACAATAAACTTTTACTTATGAAAAAGAAGGATTGATTCCTGAAGCTTCTCATGCTTTCACTAAGCTCTGTGCTATAGTTTGAAGATAGAAAATACATCAGTTGTGTAGCAAGTCACCCAGATTAGGCCTGTAGGGTAGATAAGGCAGTTGCTTACTCTCTGCTGATTTCTGTAAAAGTCCTGTGTTCTTAAAGCAAGGTGTGGCCGTATGAAGCAAAGAATCAGCAGCAGCTCTTCCCAGTGGTCACCAACATTAACACAAGTATATGAATAGAGCCCTTCAAGTGATTGCTTTGTAAAAGGGGACAAACGTTCTTGCTCTGTAGCCACTCTAAAATCAGTAACTGGAGCTTTATCTTGTCAGAGGAGATCACAAAAAATAATTCAGTTTCCTGCTTTGCCATGACTGTCCCTG
>NW_008593879.1:0-4331 GCF_000691845.1 Merops nubicus | reverse complement strand
TGCTGAACTAGACTAACATGCAGGCATGTACATGGGCACTGTCATACAGTGTGGCAGTCAAGTCTCTTAGAAAGCAAGACCTGAAAAGTAAAGAGAGCAAGTGCCCACAGAAAAGTTAAAATCTTTCATTTAAAACATTTATGTTGCAATCTTATAAGGAGAACTCAAAATATATCAGATACTTCCTTCACAGCCTTAGCAATTATTTACCGAACAAGTCTGAGAACCTGTCTACTAAATAAAGCTATTATCCATCCTCATGTCACACATACCCCTTGCAGGACTGAGCCTGTTCATGACATGTTTCTCAAAGTTAGAAAAAATCACTGAGTTGAAAAAATAACATTCAGGTTTTAAAATTCTAAACTATTTCCACAAAGTTTTCAGAGAGAAGACTTTCTAGGCTAATTTCTTCTCTACAGTTGCAATGATCATTGACCTTGCAGGCAATTCTGGAATGCAGAAATGCACCACAGATGTTTAACTGCTTGTTAATTCCAGTAATTTCAGTCCTCTGAGGTTTATGAATGTGTTTTTCTGGAAATAGGCCATACATTGTGTTTTTGTGGAATGCCTCAGTCATACCATCCAATTACACTCCCCTTAAGTCGTCCATAATGCCTTCTTCTTAGATATTCTTCCCTAATGGCTTATTCACATATTAAATACATGTATTATTCTCCTAACCTACATACTTACAGGGTGAGATCATCATCTGCTGTAAATTAGCACCATTGTTTCTTTACATAATATCTGATAAGCTTGATGTATGGATTTGAAGGCCAGAGGAAGCTTCTTTGACTATTTGCTCTGATCTTATGAGTGGCACAAGCCATAAGATTTTCACAGGCACTTGTAGTTCAAGAGAAAGAAATAGCTGGCTCATTTTCTAATCACCTTAATTTAAAAAAGACTGAGTAAGATTTTGCTAGATTCAGTGGTGATATTGATACACCAACAACCTGTACATTGCAATGCATCACTTTCTAAGGAAAATAACTATTTTCTGAACTGTCACATGTTCCTAAGCCCATGATAAGGTTGCTGCTTATATGCCAAGAAACATCTGCATGCCAAAACTATTTAAGTCATGGTCCAAACTAAACCTGTCATTTTAGTACTGTGTCACGGCATTCCCACAAAATATACTCCACTTACTTCTCCAGATAATCCTTTTCTGCATTCTGACTGGAAACAAATCGCTTTCAGTTATATAGCAACATGTCATAAGGAAGATAAAACTGAACATAAATTAAATATTTCTCTTTCTAGGGATATTCCCCTTAAATATGTGCAACTTTGGGGATTCTAGGTGTATTGAGTGCCAATCACTATGCACTAGTCTTAAATTATGCAGGTTTCAAAGCAGTGCAAACATCCAAGAGCCTCTGTCTCAAAATACAGCTTTATAAACACAACTCAAAGGAACAATATCAATTTTCTTTTTTAAGCCTCCTTCTCTCCTTTCTAGCACTGCTTTTGCATGCTGCAGGTTTGATATAGGTCCAAGCTGCATGTTTCCTCAAAAACAAGAGCTTGCCTGTGTGCTGAGAGAAAATAAAATCGATGAGAGGTAAAAGTACTGTAATAGTCACACTTGCAAGGCAACTCCTGATTTACACCTTAGTGAGCATTAGATCCATCATGTATAATCTACGGTAGGCAAAATGATGGTTTAGCAACTCCTGAAAGTATTCAGTTTTGAAGATACAGTAAATAACATAAAATATTAATTATTTATCTCAAAGACCATGCTGATAGATAGTGTTTAACTCTCCATAAAATTATATATTTTGAGTTATATTTTTTATTGGCAAGTTAGTCTGTACATAAAAAGCAATATTTAACTATCTCAGTAAATTCCATTCTCAACTAATCAAAGTTAAATGCTGCTAATGAAGATGAGAATCACTGAAAAGAATGTAAGACTCAACATATACCTGCAAGTTAGTCAAATTTGTGTGTGGGAGGAAGCCACAGGAATTTTTTCCTGACTCTTACCTTAGTTGAGAGCACCAGTGTGAGTTACACCAGAAAGAGAAATTCAGTATGTATAGAGAATCTTGGCAGCTGTCTCAGGCAATAATAGAAAGGAGATAAGCATTGAAAAGAGGCTTCTGGAAGACAGGTGCACAGATGTAATTTGTTGGTTTTGTGGTTTTGGTTTTTTTTTTTTTTCCATTTAGGCACATTCATTTATTTTCTTTCTCAAGCAAAAGTGTGCTTTTCTTATAATAATCTCTTTTCAGGGCTGTGCTGAGAAAAATGGTAACATGACGACATATCCTGGCTAGATCCTCAATTTCTTTGATTTTTGCTCCTCCTATAGTGGCTGGATATTGTAACTATGGTTCCTTTGGCCCTAGAGACACTGAATTATCTTGTTGCAGGAAACTGAAAATATTGAGTGTGAAAGGACTAAAAAAAAAAAAAAAAAACACTTAGTTTCAGGAAAGAACTGGGACCACATAAAGATGAGGTAAGGTTACAGGGGAAAGAGACAAGGAAGTCAAGGTTGTAAAGTGAGTGAGTTTCCAAATCAACCGTATTTGCTGCAGAATGATATTCAAGATGACACTTTGCACAGTGGTGAGTGCTGATGTTGCAATAATATCCCTGCATAGGGCCTCATACAATGTGCTCTGCTTTTTTCTCTACTGCAATGGATCAGTAAGGAAGTCACTAACGGAGAAGTATCCAAATAAGTGCAGGGTCTCCCACAAAGAATTTACAGTCAGCTCAACATCAGTATTAGTAAATAAGCTCTAGGCAACTGAATAGTTTAAGGCTTGAAAATAAAGGTATGAGGAGGATGCAACTATCAAAATATTTAACGTATTATTTCATCTATAAATTAGCCATTTTTTATTTGACAGATATCTTGCACAAATCCTTGAGGAAAATAAAATATTTTTTCTAGCAGTTCATTAAATAAGTATAATCAATGGGCATAATTTGAAAAAGGTGCTGTTAGAAGTAGTATATTATTATCATGTGGCTATTTATAGACATATATAAGCTCTGCTGAAGAACTAATCTGCTCCTTCACTAGCACCTTAAATTTTCTTACTAGTGTAGTTAACCTAGCTATGGAAGTACTTAGGTATGTAAAGAGGCCATACTTAATTAATTCTTAAGTGCTAGATAGCGTGCAGTCAAAATCTTTGTCAATTCCAAAACTCTGAACGCATGCTTTGTTCATTTAAGAAACGGAGTGTCCAAATCAATACAAAGCAGCAATACATATCAGTATCAACATACATGCGAATAGCTGGCACTCCTGTAGTGTCTTTCTAATGTTCAGTTAATTTTAAAATTTCACAGACCAGTTCTGTAAAGCCATTTAAGGATGTCACTTCCTTCCTGCAGGATAGAAAAGCACCAATTCAATCTTATCTGAATTAAAAATGAAATAGACTGTTTATGGAGATTACATGGCAGAGTTTCTATCCTGTACTTCCCTTAAAATTCTGACTCCAGGTAATATGACATAATGGAAAGTGGACATGGCACAGTAACAAGAGAAGTTTGTACAAGAATTCCTGCTTTTTCTAACACATAAGACAGTTCCTATTACCTGAAATATATCATTGCTAGAACATCAGCTCAATTATATCGTTGACTGAACATCAACTGAAATCTGATATTAACACAACTTAACACATTCTTCAGAGCTTAACAGCTTCCAAGTGTAAAGTTTTTACGGTCAGAAAACTAACAGCATTTCTTTGACTAACCTTGCCTGCTGCTCCTCATCAGAGCTGCATTATCAACATTTGAACACTCAGAATATTATGTAATAGACTGTTCCCTCATATAGAAATAGGCTGACTGGGATCTCATGATCTACTTTACCTTAGAGAGAAGAGAAAAAGCTGTGGTTTACAGCAGGTAGGAATCAAGCCACATAGTAAACTCAAACTGCACTGACCCAAATGGTCTCTTTTAATGCGTTTGTATAGCACACATCTCTTTACTACACTTGCAAGGAATCATATAAAGACAACATTTTAACAGAAGTTAAATGAGAGTTGATCTTTTAAAATACAGCAATACATACCAGAGATTGGTAAAGAGTCTTTAGTCTGATTCCTTTGTCTTTACCAGATTTCGATCTACAGTGCTGAAGCTTCATTATCCTCAGCTTCAGTAGTAGAACATGATTTGCTTATTGTCAGGAGACCAAATAATCCCCACAATTAGTAGTAGTCTTTGGTACTAGTAAATGTGCATTAACCAAAGTTTGGAAACTTCATATAAATTACACAATATTTGAAGTTATTTTCTTTAGGAACCCCATTCAAATCTCCTTCTATGACCAGGTGACCTGC
>NW_008593878.1:2611-7501 GCF_000691845.1 Merops nubicus | reverse complement strand
GGAGAACCGGTCCTGGCTCCCAGCGCTCCAGCCCAGCCTCATTTACCGGCCATGCAGCACGGACTTCAGAAAACGGCGCCCGAGTCCTGTAACGCACACACGGGGCGTAAGCAGGGACAGGCGGCACCGAGGCAGCAAACCCAAAACTTTTTATCAGCCAAACGCTTCTTATATTTTTCCTCTGTCTTTTTCTTGTTACAGTTGCAGCTAAAACTTCGAATGGCCACGCACACCACAGATTGCATCACCAAAAAGAGCTCCGTGACTGTCCTGTCATCCCTGGACTATCTGGTAATAATAAAATTTTACAAAAAAAGTTTTAAAAGTGCTCTGATGACTTTTATGTCACACGTGCAGTGACGCTTTTTGTCCAGTAGTTCCGAGTATTCCAGTATTGGTTTTTTCCATCTAATTACAACCTGGGCTGTTAGGTTTCTTCTTGAAGGTCCTTCCTGGGGACCTGGCAGGTTTCTCGGGGAGCTGTGGAGCTCCTCAAGGCCCAGGGGCTCACAAAAGAGGTGGAAGTTTCTGGCAGAACAGCATCCTTGGCTACAACCCTGTCAAATATATGCAGATTTCCAGTTTTCCCAGTAACATAGGTAAGAGAAATTAATGTACAGTAAGAGATAGTAAGAATGTAATAAGTAAGACAATTGCCCCAAATTACCCCTCTTCCATTACAACTCCTCTTTTATACATAGAATTTATGCCTCTAATGTTAAACCTATAGTTTGAGTGCCATTTTAGGATCAATTTTTATTGTTATGTAGTTCTTGTTCTCGATGAGACTGTGCCTGCGTTGCTGAAAGCACAACTGAAAGCACTGTGTTAAGTTGCTGGTTTAGAAAAAATAAAAATAACTATCCACCTTGCAGAAATGTCCTCTTCCTAGAATTTTAAATCTTTGTCCTCTGAGCAGAGCTTTAGGAGCTGTGTGCTGAGCAGACAAGGCAAGAGGGCACAGGAGTACTCATTTGTCTTCCTTTAGAGATGACACGGGGACTAATCCTGCCCTCGCTTTACATCGCTGACTTTTAGGGGACTACCCCTGTGTAACACAAGGGCAGATGCAACCTAAAAAATGTAGATATTTCAACCCAAAACCACCCAAAAGCAGTCACACACATTAAATACGCTGCTACCGAAAGTGATAGATGCCGAGAAATTTTCAGTCCATACTGGACCTTCCATAGTTTGTTTCTGAGGCTTAAATTTCCACCAGAAATGAAATATTTCCACTAAGTGGAAATAAACCCACTTGAAATACAGGAAAAAAATCCACTGATAACAAACTGCTGAGAAACGGGACAGCACATCCCAAATATAGAGTGTTTAAGTGTCCAAATATGAAAATTAAATCACGTAAGGAAAAAAAAATATCTTCTCTACCTAGCTAATGGTGCCTGAAGCAGCTGGAGCTGCACCCAAAGGGACCGGGCAGGCAGCAAGAGCTGACCCTGGGTGGCAACGCAGTGGCACAGCCGGGCTCCCAACTAGGACACTCTGGAGCTGCTGGGAACGGTGGGCATACGGGTCCCTCTGCGGCGGGCCACGCACCAGAAATATTCAAGGACATTCTGGGGCCCCAAGGGTGTTATTACACTTTGTATAAGGTATCTTTAAGCAAGGAACTTAAAGGAGTAAATAGGTCAACGCCCTCGGAGGTTGATCAGTGATAGCAGATGAAAATAAGGTTCCTCATGGACCTAAGAGGTTGTGGCACAGCCTTGAGAGTGGCTCTATCCCAGGAAAGAGGCAGAAAGTTCTCCACGATCCCTGCACAGAGATAGACTTCATCCCCATCCACCCTTCTGAGCAGCTGGCAGAGCCATCCAGTCCATCATCCTGATCCAGGTCAAAAGGGAATCCTCAGAAAATGAGCATACTCAGAGGCTGAAAGTATTTCTGAAATAATGCTGCCTTGTAAAGCAGGTAAATATTACAACTCCAGCAAATGGTTTTGCCTGCTTGTGACCAGAAGAGTAAAGCTGATAAAAAAAAAAAAAAAACATAAAAACCCTCCTTGGGTTTAAAGAAAACAAAACCACCCAGAACACAGACAACAGAACTAAGATAATTCCATAATTCTGGAGCTGAACAGTAGCTACCTGGCCCTGCGCTGTCTCTTTAAGGAGCACACAGCTGCCTAGTACAGGAAAAAAATGAAAATTGCTTGATAAGGATACTGCTTTTTCCTTATTTCATCATTTCAGCCCTCGCTTCTCCCTCCACCTTCAGTGCAGTGATGCTGGGGTGTCTCCTCAGTTTGTAGGTGCTGTGGACAGGGACAGCTCTTGGTGCACACGGGAGTTCTGCTCCTGTGGCAACCCCCAGGTGACCATATCTTGGAGCTCTCTTGGAGCTCTCTTGGGCACCTCGCACGCCAGCTGCAGCAGAACAAAGTTTAGTGGCTGCAAGGAGTGTGTCATTTAAACAGGTTGTTGCTGTTGCATGTGGATAGCTGGAGAGATGGCTGTAGCCCGAGGGGCTTCTCCTGTATGAGGGGTGTGATGCTGTTGTGACACAAGTGCGTGGTGGTCCAAGCAAGCTCTGTCACCCAGGAGATGGGTGCTACCTGAAGTGCAGGCTGGGGGGAGAGGGGAGAGGGACGGTCACACCGTGCAGCCGGTCAGAGCTGCAGTGATACAGCACTCAGAACGGATACAGCAGGATACTCCCGAGGACTGGGAGGGTTGTTTCTCCCAGATAAGAGGCTTAAAGTGGTCAGGATCCAAGCGCTCAGACTCAATCCAGGCAGGCGCAGTGTGAGGTCAGACCCCCTGGCAGGGCTGGCTCTGGCTGCTCGGGCTCCAGCTCCAGCTCTGGCCTCGGTTCTGTTCCTGTTTCTTCCCCTGCCCCTCCGCTCCCCGCTCAGGTGTTCCCAGCAGTGCTGCACAAACGCGGCGCTGCCGCTTTAAGAGGGCGCTTGGCAGCCGGCCGGACAAGACAGACAGGCGGACGGACAGCCCGACAGACACCCGGACAGACAGACACCCGGACAGAGCCGGTTCAGAGCTGGCAGCAGCTGCAGGGCCACCACCGGTCGCCCCCGGGGATGCTGCTCGTCCCCCTCCTCCAGCGATGCATCCACCTCCTCCTCCTGCCCATCCACATCCTTGCCTGCCTGGGCTTGTGGGGCTCCTTCTGCAAGAGAGTCTTCCCCTACGTCATGGCGAAGGTGGCTCCTGTCTACAACCACAAGGTCTACAAGCAGAAACAAGAGCTGTTCAGCACCCTGAGAAAATTCACAGGCCCTTCAGGCCAGCTCACCCTGCTGGAAATTGGCACAGGCACGGGCACCAACTTCCAGTTCTACCCCCCGGGCTGTCGGCTGACGTGCTCCGACCCCAACCCCCACTTCAGAAAGTTCCTCCTCAAGAGCCTCTCGGAAAACCAGCACCTGAAGCTTGAAGGTTTGGTGGTTGCCTCTGGAGAGGACCTGCAGGAGATCCCCGACGGCGCCGTGGACGTGGTGGTGGGCACCCTGGTGCTGTGCTCGGTGGGCAGCGTCAGGAGGGTCCTGAGGGAGGTTTTGCGAGTGCTGAGGCGGGTAAGCTGGGGCAGCGTGAGGGAGGCCGGGGACAGGGGGTCGTGTCTCCATAAGCTGAGTTTTGTGTGTGCTGACCTACATGGAGGATAAACACAATCACCTCCCCGGGGCCAAGAAAGAGTTTAACATCAGCCACCACGCCCACTCGGCCACCTCCAGGTAACTCTGGTTTTTGCTGCTTCGCCTGGAGATGAAGGAGCCAGTTCAGCCTGTCTGCCCTCTGCCTTCCCAGTGCCACCACTGCCAAGCACACAGAAAACCTGGAGCCCCTGCAAGGTGGGGCTGATTGCCTGGGAAGATGAGAGAGACAGCTACTCAGTCCTGGCAGCCTGGCTCCTGCACTTGCAGCTGGGCAACCTGCAAAAAAACTCCAAAAAGGGCCAAAGCTATTTCAGAAAACAAAAGAAGAAAAAACAACCCACAAAACAAACCCCAAACCACACCCCAGGAGGTGCTGGGAGGAGGAGGAGGAGGAGGAGAGCAGTTCTGGATAAGCAGGATGACTGCAGTAACGTGGTGGAGTATGGGGAGGGCAGCAGGAAGGGATGTGTGTTGTAACACTGGTAAATTATTCACAACCATAGCTCATTGCTGCCATGTGTCTTCTCTAGCAATTGTCTCTCTTTAAAACTTGCCCACCTAAGCAGGTATTTTCATCACAACTGAGTTGTAAAATGCCACATGTCCATGCTGCTCTTCCAGGACTTTTTTTTTCCTGAAGTTAGCTCAGAATAACTGGGGAAGAGTTTAAATTGAACTTAAGACAAATCCTACACACATGGGTGAGCTAAACCTGTGGAACTGGTAGAGCCTTCTAGAGTAAATGAGGTTCCAGCCCTGCATGGGGCTGAAATCCCAATTAATTCCTCGAGGCAATCTTCTCCCCTCTTACAAAGCAAAACTGGGAGGAGGGAGTAAGATCATACCCAGCACACTGCTGAGAAGGGGAAGGAAACAGCAGCTCTGAACCCTCATTCTTCCCTGGCTCCACTGAACAAGCTCCTCAGGAAAGGTTTGCTGACAATATGAGATTTGTTTTTTATCTGTTATTTATAAATACAGGAAAACATTGAAAGGATGTGGTCAAAGATACAATAAATGTTGATAGGGTTCCCAAGACTGACAATGACCAAACTATCACTCACTAGAGATATTGACTGCAACACTGGATTCCTGCTTGCTAAAGCTCTCTCACGTTGTATAAACATCCCAAAACTCTTTTCCTTGCTGGTTTGTAGGGTAAGCAAATGGTTTATTCACATTTTTCATCCAGTGATAACTGCTATCTTCAGTGAAAACTGAACAGGAGGCAATTTTAGGGACTTCATAGTTCAAACCAA
>NW_008593878.1:1990-2580 GCF_000691845.1 Merops nubicus | reverse complement strand
TGCAGCAGGAGCAACATCTAGGAAAGGAGGCTGGTCTTCAAAGAGGTCATAAAAGGCAGCATGTTCCCCAATATACAAAAGATAAAACTCTGTGTACAGAGGTGAAGGCCCCTAAATCCTTTTAAATTTGTTTTTATGGCACTGTTTTCCAGGGTGGAGCTTTCTACTTCTTAGAGCACGTGGCTGCAGATCACTCCAGTTGGACCTACTTTTGGCAAAAGGTGTGTGACCCTGTCTGGAAGTGCTTTGGAGATGGGTGTTCCCTGAGCAGAGAGACACAGATGGAGCTGGAGAAAATGAATTTCTCAGAACTGAATTTGAGGCACTTTCATGTCACTCCATACTGGATTCCTACCAGTCCTCACATCATTGGGTATGCAGTGAAATAACTGGCCCTGAACACTGCGGGGCACAGGACCCCCCTTCAGTACTCCTGAGCTTCAGAGGAGGTTTTTTACAGAATCACAGAATTAGGGGAGGGATGGAAGTGACTTCTGGGGTTCATCTCATCCAACCCCCCTGCTCCAGCAGGTCACCCACAGCAGGGTGCCCAGGGTCACATCCAGGTGGGTTTGGGATCTCTCCAGAGC
>NW_008593878.1:609-1659 GCF_000691845.1 Merops nubicus | reverse complement strand
CCGGAACTGGACCCAGTCCGCCAGATGTGGCCTCCCTGGGGCAGAGCAGAGGAGGGGAAAACCTCCCTCAACCTGCTGGCCACACTCTTCTGAATGCACCCCAGGAGACCATTGGCCTTGCCTGTATGAACATGCTGCTGGCTTGTGGCTAACCTGTTGTCCACCAGGACTCCCAGGTCCCTCCCCCTTACAGTCAGCCCATACACAGCAGCTGGCTGCTCAGAATAGAAGTATGGGAATCTGCCTGAGCATCCACAGCTCATTCAAAGTGGGAGTTCTTCCATTTGCTAATTGGTTTTCTGGACAGAGCTGCTGCACAGGGACCAGGCAAACAGTTTCAGTCCAATACAGAAATAAGAATCCAGCACCTTTGAGAGCTGAGAAGGGGGAGAGGGAAGAAAAGGAATGAAAGATACATGTGGGCAAGCACAGGGCAGAGAATAACACCCAGCCCCTGATGTCTCCAATACAGGACACATACATAATAGATAGAACATCAGCACGAGCATTTCCATTCCAGTCTTCCCCTTACAAAATGCATTTACGAGCAGGTTTCATTGCCCATGCCAGGGCAGTCCCCCTGACAGGACTGCTGTGTGTTCAGGGAAGTGCTTGGTACAGCAGCAGTTCATGAGGCACAGTTCTCACCAGCCATCAGATGCTCCTGTCTTTAGTGTGGATTTAACCCAAAACAGCCAAAATCCACAACTTCTCTTCACCAGCAGCAGAGAGAGCTGCTCCAGCCTGTTGTGAACACAACACGTCAACGACTACAGATTAAAGCAGAGGTGGCAGCTGCAGATTCCTGGGGGCTGTGCAGAGGGTATTAGGGGATGTTGATTCAGAGCTGGGAACTTTCCCAGGGGAGCAGGGGCTGGACAATTTCCCTCTGGGAGCTGGGCTCAGCCAAGAGCCTCTTGAGCCCATTCTCAACACAACACAATGGATGGACACTGCCCCTGCACCCCCAGAAAGGCTCTGAATACTGTTGCTGGCCCACACCTTCCCCTAGTAGCCCTTGCAGAGACACCAGAAATTTGAAGGTACCAC
>NW_008593878.1:0-580 GCF_000691845.1 Merops nubicus | reverse complement strand
GCCATGCGTTGTGTTCAGAACGGGCGGGACTGGGTCACTCTGGAGTTGCAGAATCCAGCTCCCACCCACTACTGATTCCTGTCTGGGACTTCCCCAGTGCCTGCTCCACAGCATTAGTGGTGACATCACTGCCATCAGAGTTCGATATTCATTTTATATTTATATTTGTATATATTCCATTTTATTATTATTTCCATTAAAGCTGTTTTATAGTCCACAAGTTTCTCTCTTATTCCTTTCCTCCTCCCCTTTGGGGAGGAAGAGGGATTGCCAGCCTCTGTTCTAGGTCTTGGGGCAGCCCTGACCCTCAGCTGACGCAGACCCAGCCCTGGAACCACCTCACCACTGTCACTGAACAACAACACCGCTCCAACCCGTTCCAAAGCTCCAACTGTTTCCAGATTCCAGGTCGAGGCTCAGGCCCCACCTGCAACACACCAAGAAGGGACGCTGAGAACTTCACCAACGTAGGACACCTGGACAAACCTCCGACTTCCAGCTACTCAGCCCACTAGCCACGGCTCACCTTGCCCCAGTCCGCTCCAGCACTCCATCAAAACATTGGGAAAAGACTCAGAAC
>NW_008593877.1:424-1449 GCF_000691845.1 Merops nubicus | reverse complement strand
AAAAAACCACGAATTTTAGTTGGAGAGCTCACTAAAAATGAGTCTGTTCAGCTCAACTGCATGAAGGGGACCCAAAGCATCAACTTGAGAAAATCCTATTTCTTCCACAATTTTGAAGAAACAAATGGAATGGACATTTGATCTACTACCCACATGATAAAATGTCAACAACTACTATATTTATATATTTTAAAATGCCTATTTTTAGCTAGAAAACATTAGGCAGCATTTTATGTAAGCACACCTCAGTGTAGAACAGAAATAAATCTACATGTACCTGACTTTAATTTCTAATTTAACTGGTTCCATACCCAGAGAAACTCTCTAGAGAAGGATCTGAGGACATAAAAATTCAGACAACATGCAGAAGTAAAAATAAATGCCACTATTGTCTACACTACATGGCATCAGAATTGTCCTTTTTTTTGTTTTCCTAGATATTCAGAGAAAATTCAAGACTTGACCTGGCCAGAATTTGGTGAGGAAATAAGTGTTTCACAGCCTTTCAAATGATTTTTAATGAAAAAGTCAAGCTAAAAAAAAAGGTTTATTTAAAAACCCAGGAATAGCTCTGCTGAGTGGGAATGATCCACAACCAATTTGTTTTTTAAGGAAGCAAAATACAGAGAAAAAAGCAGCTTGAGACAAATTGTATTTGATGGGAGACTGCTAATAATTTATATGGAAATTAATTCACAACCCCAAATATCATCTCTTCTTCATTAACATAAAATCCTCTTTAATTCACTTGATGAGTAAAGTATGTTCTCTGTTGCTGAGAACATCAGGAGCATAAAACAAGGAAATATTACTCAAATATAAATCAGTATCTCTCTAGAAAATGACTTATTAAAATAACAACCAGCAAACACAGCACCTGCCTTGCTGAAAAGCTGCTTTAAAGCCTTAAGAATAGCCCCTGACAATCATTTTGGATTCCTGCCAGAATGATTTTACTTTCTAAAGTAAAGTCTTTACTTTAGAACAGTTGCAAACAGCTTGCAGGAAAAAAAGGAGGAAGGCTG
>NW_008593877.1:0-414 GCF_000691845.1 Merops nubicus | reverse complement strand
ATTTCAAGAGGGAATTGCTTTGCCCCCTCCTTTTTATTTTGACCTTTTACACCATGCCAAGAGCCAACTCTGTCTATTTTATTTTATCTTGTGCCACCATCCCGTTCAGACACAAATCTCTCCTTAAAAGTGCAGCTCAGGAACTCAAACACCTAATTCCCCCTTCATTTTGTAGATAAGTGTTCATAAATCAGCACCTGGTCAGGCTCTGATGTTTTATAACCGAGCAGCAGGCCACATCTCGCCCAGCAAGGACAAATTATTAAGTTTTTGAGCACAATTCCTGGTTTTATAGGCTCCTGGAGCGACCCGTACGGCGCAGCAGGAAACAGCCCCGGTGCCAGCTGCTGGGTCAGGCTGAAGTCGGGAGGATCAGAGCCACGTAACCGCGGGAGTGAAGCTCCCGACCGCGAG
>NW_008593876.1:0-6559 GCF_000691845.1 Merops nubicus | reverse complement strand
GTGTGGCACCCCAACAGGGAGGCACGGGGCCGCCGCCTGAGCCACCCTGGGCAGCCTGGTGATTGTCGCCACCAGGTGGGCTGGCAGAGGGGTTCCTGCATGTGCCACCGAAGGCGGCCTGGTGCCGGGGTGAGCCGGGCAGGGGTGCCTGTGGTGCCACCCTCCTCAGCTCACCGAGGGTGGGTGCCACTGCTGTCTTGGCCTGTCCTGTGATGGAGATGACAGGAAGGAGGCGCAATGGGCTTCTGTGATTTTTGCACAGCAGCAGGAACCTCAAGCCCTTCTCTCCTCCTTACGTTCCTGATAACCTCCATATTGTCATCTATCCCACCTGAGCAAACAGTTTATAAACTGCCACCCACAGCTTGTCCCTTATAGTTTATTAACATACACTAATAAACAGTACGCTTCACTCCCACTGTGCTGCCAAGTGAAGCCAGTCAGAATAACTGCATTAGCTCCACTGTTCTTTCTCAGCACATTTTTCCCACATGGGAACAATTAGGACAAACTCCCTCCAGATTATATTTAGAGATCCATCATGTTTGCAGGAAAATAATAATAATCATCATTATCTTTTTTGCAAATTCGTCTTTAGGCATCTACAGAAGATTAATCTGACTGACATTACCAAAAGTGACAGGCTCTTAACCTTTTTTTCTCCCTGCATGGAAAGGGTTAATAATCCCCAGGCTTCGACTTACACCTATTATGCTCAAGTTTAAAAATAAGATGTGAAAGATGCATTATGTAAGGCCAGTACTGCTATCCTGCCCATCTCCTATTTTGGAATTAAAGATCATCATTGCTCACATCAAAGGGGCTGGGTGAGAATAAAAGAAAAGACAGGAACAATGAAAATAGCTACCCGACACAAACCAGATCAAAGGACCAGGCACAGAAAATGAGGAGCTAGGGGGTCCTTTAATTACTGTCCACATCCTCCAAGTCATGTGGTGAAAAAGAAGAGAAAAAAGTTTTGAAGGCCACTGGGTTTTGTCTTGCTGTGGCTCCTGTTTCCACAGTCTGTGCCAGTTCCCTACAAACTGCTCTGCTGCCTTTTTTTTTTTTTTTTCTTTTTCATTTTATTAAAGTCAAATAGGACTCCTGGACTCCAAAACTCCTCCCTTATGCCAGGAGGAGGAGAGGGAAGGAGGGGTAAGAGGGGCAGTAGTGGAGACAGTCTACAGCAATTGCCTGAAACAATTTCAGGAGGACTGCTCCAGGCAGCGCCCCAGGAGCTGCTTTGGGAAGGAGAGATCTGGCTACCTGAGGCTAGTCTTTATCTGCAGGCCTCCCGGGTTGAGCAAACTTCAAATTCACATAGGGCACTGCTCCATGGGGCAGCAGATCAAACCTGGCTACTAGCTGTTTGAGCTCAGCAGCAGAAAAAAAGGATTGCTCTGGGACTGAGCGTAAGTAGGAGCATGATTAAACTTCAAATGTATCCCCCACCCCTTTTTATACACAGCAGACAGTTATGGCTAATATTTCAATATGGACTTTAAAAATACACTGCAAATAACTTACTCTAGCATGCTGGCTGCAGGTTTAAAAATAATAAAAAATTAAACTAGCTCTATTGTTGCAATGAAGTCAAACATCCAAGTTTACCTTTCACATATCATTAAGGGAATGTTCTTTAAAAGAATCTCTTTTTATTTAACTCAGACATCAAGATTAAAATTTGGATATTTGACCAACTGGAGTGACATGTTGCAGCATTCACTTCCTTCTATTTACATTTCAAATGTGGTGCATTTCTCCCTAATTACTCTTGATTTATCTTTATTTTTAGCAGATGGTATAAAAATAAGTGGCACAAGGAAATACTAGAATTATTTAAAAATTCAAGTGCAAGAAGCTGACCAAATATTCTAGGAAATAAGAGTGCTTTGGCACTTTTTAAAAGATATTGGAAAAGAATAGCTCCAGGATGTTCCCAAGAAATCGTATTTGCTAATATAGATGCTAGCAGTGGACAGAGACAGAAGTCACTGAAGAGGAAAATGTATTCCTGTCTTCAGTCAGTTTGCTTGGATTTATGCTGTATGCCAAACTAGAGCACGAAAAGCATTCAAACAGAATTTTATAGACTTTGAAGAAGGCAGCTAAAGTCACCAAGACAACATCTAGAAAAGAGGAACACAGGATACAAAGGCATCCTTCTTCCCATCCTATTTACAGTTTGGAAACTCCTTAGACCAGCAGTAAGGATGATCTTTTAAGAGGCAATTTAGCCTCCAAACTCCAGTGTGTGCCAACTTACTTTATCTTCTTTCTGATGAAAGTTGCTTCCATCGTATCTGGCTCTTGGACACCAACACGTAGTGAGCAGCCATTCTCAGGAGGACAGCTGAAGACTAAATTAAGCCAATATAGACTACAAAGCTGCTTTCCAAAGTGGGCATCCTGCCTAGGCTCTACATCTAAGCAGTACGCTAGGTACGTGTACCAAGTTCCAGTTAGCTGTCTTGCAAACATCCGCGTTGGGAACCTTGCCCAAGCAAGTCTTCAAAGCTCCCATAGCTCCGGTGGGACATGCACGGGAGTGGTGGGACTGGGACATTGGCCCCCTTGTCACAGGTCTCAAAGTATCACCTTATCCATTTAGATAGCCTTTTGATTGAGAGAGCTTCCCTTTTGGGCTGAGCCCCAAATGGTAAGAACAGATGAGATGGTTTAAGAAAGTCTCCAGGTAAAACATGAAAAGGATGCTTAACATCCAGCTTCTGACAAATAGCTGCACTCAGGGAGCCACAAGGGCTAGGGAAATAAACACGGTCAATTAAATGAAATGATTTGAAAAGAAATACGAGATCACTCCGGGGAGAATGTGAGATGCAACCATACAGCCATCACAGTCTTTTTGGAAGGTGGTAAATGGGGCAAAAGCCAGGAAACCCTGGAATGCCTTACTCACTTGGCAAAAGGTGGCTGCCATAAGGAAGGAAAAAAACTTTAAAGGAAATAAAATACAAAGAAAAATCCATGATGGGGTTGGTTCAAAAGAAGGCTCAAACAGCTTACTCAAAGCCTCTTGAAACCTCAGCACTGAGTAGGGAATTGTAGAGGGGGAAATACAATAAAGGCTCTTTAGCAAATGTTTTGACCTGTCTGTAGACTGTCCCACAAAATGCACTGATAGATGATGAATCCTCCAAACACTCCAAGATGAATTAACAGGAAAGAATTAACTGGAGTGTAAACTAAAAGGGAAGATGCAGAGTAAGATTCATTTTTTATCTCATCAGAAAAACACCTACAGGTTCGTTCATGGGAGGGAGTAATTTTCTTATAGTTCAGCTATTTTTGATGCATTTGTTCAAAAGACCTCAGGAAGACAGTGGGATCACTGAACGGGACTGCCACAAGTAAAGATGTACATGGGAGAGCCACCTCCGCTTTGTGTCTTCCCTTCGCGTCCTTGACAGTAGATGCTGGGCCTGCCCAAGCAGCAGCGTGCTCTGTCTGGGCTCTGAGCTCAACGTCATACATAACTGAAGAAGGCCAAGCACAAACAGAAAGCATGCTGCTCCCCTAGATAAGTAGTCTGGAAAGGCCATAAATGTGAAAGCAGGCTGTTGAGGCAATGCCAGCGTATCTAAAAATCAAAACGAACGAGCTCAAGCTGCCGTCACGAGGAGCACATGTGCCTTTTCCTGTCTCACCTTCTGGAAACCCACGGGTATTGCTGCAAAGGGAGGGAAGTCCTAAAGTGATCTCTGACTCTGGCTCAAGAGAAGGGCGTCTTGCAGAGCTAATACAGTTATTTACTCAAGGAACTCAAGCAAGATTTGTTGTTGGTGTTATGGAATTCCGACTGTGGAAGTCAATCACGTGATTAGTTCTCATTTAACTTTGCTAGAACAGAGCACTGCTCACTAAGCCCTTTCAAACTGCACCAGAAACATAACTCAAAGTTCATATCCCACTACAGATCCCTTTTTTTGTGAGAAAGACCAATTGCAGAATAATTTAGTCAGAAAGGATGTATGGTGTTCATCTCTATATAAACTGTTCCTCAAAGTTATTTTGATGCTACCCCAAGAAAGTCAAAAGGCATATTGGAGAAAATGCAATCAATTATTTTTTTGAGTATACTTTACAAGAAAAATGACTCTAACAGACTAGCTCCTGGAAGCCCATCTATCACTGGGCAGAGCAGGTACTACCTTGCCATGCTTCCCAGAAGCAGGACATTTGCTCCCCAAGTCCATTTCCATGACAATGTCTCAGGGAGGCAAGGAGGCAGAAGCTAACACTGGAAATGAAAGCAGAGTAGCACTCAGTGGCTGACAGAAATACCTGGCCAAAAGCACAGAAAAGTAAAATAAAATAGATGGATTTCTTCCTTACACAGCGAGTTTCTGATTTTTTAAGCATGGAAGATATTATCCTCTGCTGAAATTACTAATTTCATCTTACACTTCTCATTTCTTCTCCCAAGTCAACAATACCAGCCTTTGTGTTCCACTGCTTACTTGCTGCTTCTGGAACCACTCTACCTTTTATCAGCCTTTCCCTCTCCTCCTCTCCCCATGCTGTTTTGACATTTCTCATCTTCCTCTTGCAAGTTACCATCCCATCTCACATCCTTTGTCCCTATCTCTAGCTGTATTATTCAAACCTTTCTCTGGCATACAATCCATCAGCCTCCCTAATTCCAGGCCATGCTCACCCACTTTCCATCTTCTTCTCTACTTTTCTGTCATCTCCATGATCAGAGCATTTAAGTCTATTTCTCCCTGAAGTCATTAACTCTCCTTGCCAACTGCTTTGTCTACCAGCTCTGTGAATCCAGGACCACGGACAATGTGGAACTATAAAAGGAATACAAAAGAGAGGGTGAATGCTTGGCAATCAATTGAAAGACTCTTCCCAACACAATGAAGATCCAGAAAAAAAAAAAAAAAAAGAAACTTTGTCAAAATTACAAGACCTAGATGAATTTAATACATATTCCAAGATTAGGAAATTAAAATTAAAGATGATATCCTTCAGAAAGGCACTATTGCTCAAGCAACACTCCTTCAACCTGGCCCTAACAGAGTTAAAAGAACAACTTCACAATTCTCCTGCACGCTTACATACAACTAGAAGACAAAGCAGAACTCTGCTGCTTAATTTTTATACATGCTGCTAGAACAAGATGTGTATTTAAGTACACATGGCTATCTCAAACATAAATTAACTGATGCCTTACTGAACTTGCCCTCTCATACTGATATGAGACACAGACTCATACTGGTTATTTTTGCTAACCATTTTTTTCTCAAAATCTTTGAGATTTTCAATTCTAAAACATTCTCAAAGACTCATATGAGTTTTCTAATGCAACTATTAACCTGATGAAATCTGCAACCAATCTGACCATTTTCCTTTGAGTTTAACTTGGATATATTCCTGCATGCTTCCACCACACCAGCTTAAAATAACCTGGTGAATTTCCTCCTTATTCTCCGGGGCAGATGTAATGTTCTTGGCAGTGACTTGAGTGAAACTCTGCAAATTATATGCCAAGAACAAACCTAATTTCAGAATATTCACCTGAAAACCATGCTATACCTTAGTGACACTTGTGTTTCGAAATAGGTACAACCCACACCCAGAAACAGAAGGAGACTGCAAGTTCGGTTTGAACTGTGGGCTGCAAGGCCACACAGGCCTATAACAAAGAGGGGGAAATACAATATCCCAGGAAAAGCAGTTGCTTCACTCATATATGTCCCAAGTTCTTATCAGAGAGACATAAATAATTTGGGTGGCATTCCCCTCTCTACTCTTCCCTTTTCTGCTCCCCCCCCATGCTGTTATTTTCCTTACATCCACTGCCACCTCCCAAGCAGCTGCTACCCTGTTATTACTCTCCCACCCTCACTGCTACAGGAATCACCCAGCTTTTCCTCTACTCTGTTCTTTATCTCCTGCTGTCCATTTAAAAGCTAGGAGGTGGCAAAGTAAGTACACAAGTTTGTTCTGTACTCTTTACTACTTTATTTGTTTAAGGAATCTTAATATACAGCCATCTGTTTTGAGGGAGAAATCCTCCTTTATCCACTGTCCTACCCAAAAGCCTGCCTCCTGAACCCACTCTGGGAAAGGAAAAGAAATGAGAATCCAGATAAAGTAACTTTTTAAACAGGCCTTAAGACTTCGTTCATCAGCTGATGCTCTGCTTGAAGCTCAGAAGAGAAAGACAACACCACACTGATGTCCCTACTTGGCATTTTTTCACTGGCAGCCTGTGGGCAACAGCTTGCTCCTGCCTCAGGGGACTTCAGGAAGGGCAGCCGTGTGGGATAACATGGGATAACCTCGCCAGGACAAGATGACCTCACTGCAGCATGGATGTGGACATCCCACTAGTGCACAGGTCTAACACGCGAAGCTGGGCCTGCATTCCCCAGGGCGCTGGGGAGGGGCAAACTCCCTGGGGTGCTGTCCAGGCCACCCGGGTACATGCTCTATATTAGCTGGTGCAATTCCTCCTCTGTCCCCAGCCCAGCTGATGAAAACCATGCCCTCTGCAGGCAGCAGAACGCAGCAGAGAGCAGGT
>NW_008593875.1:8380-20085 GCF_000691845.1 Merops nubicus | reverse complement strand
TATATATATATATAATACGTATCTCTGATATCCCACCTGAGCAGTACAGAGCAGTTCTAGGCCAGAAGGTTGGTGGGCAGAGCTCTGGGGGTTTTCGTTTCCCTCCCACCTCATAGCCCTGGGTTTTCAGTTCCAAGCATTGTTTGTATACCTGGAGCTTCCGGTGCTTAAAAGAGAGCAGACCACTCAGATACTGGATTACGCAGCTCACCGTGGAGCTTTTCACATCCAGATCTCTAGCTTCTCAACAACTACAAACTCTCACTAAGCACTTTCTGCCATGAGGAGGACTGAAATAGTCATGGACATCCAGTGTCATTTCCTTCTGGCCCTGCTCAGAGGAAGTCTGCATTGCTGTTACTTGTGGGTGAGGGGAGAAGCACAGGAGACACTTTCCCTTCCTTTCCAGAGCCCTCTTGCTGGAAACTTTCCACAGCAGCAATGTCCCTTTGGCAAAGGAAAAAGGAGTGTGACCTGCCTGCCTAGGAGCACCCCATGGATACAGCCACTGTGCTTGGGGAGATCAGTTTGGTGGTGTTTTGGTGTTTTTGTTTTGTGCTAACGGCTGTGGTTCAGATTCGGGCACAGGGAACAGCAAAGACACAATGAGGGAGTTACTTGTTTGTCCTTGTCAGAGAAGTCAGGAGGAGAAAGACTAGGGAGAAGTTAGAAAGTTGGCATCATTGAGAAGGAATACATTTTTGCAGTCTTACCGGTCTGTTCTCATATTCTAGGCATGGACAAGTAATAGTGCAGCCATCCAAAAGAATCCTGCCCTTTGGAGAAGGCTCCTTCTTGCCTCCTTCGATCTTATAATACAGCAGCTTATCCTGAAGCAGAACGAACCACCTCACTTTCCAGTTACGAACAATGTGTCCCTAGAGTGGAAGAAATTCACATGGCTAAGTTTAGCACAGGCACTGAGAAATTACTGGGTTTGGTGCGGTGGTGTTTTGTTTGGTTTTTTTTTTTTTTTGTGATAACACCTTAAACTAATAGGAAACTGCGTTAAAAGATACACAAGAAATCATCATGAGTCCTGTTCTCTCTGAAATACACATTTTTAGTAACCGAATAGCACAGTTGCATCACTGTAAAATCATCAAGCAATAGAGTGGTGCTTTGCTCTTCTCCAAGAAGGACATTTTCTTTGCTGGCAAGACGTGTTTCTTGAAAAAGCTCACAGTAATTGTCTTGAAGAGCTGTCATTCAGATGCGTATCTGCCCACTGACAGCACCAGGCAGGAGCAGGGCTAAATCCAAAATACGTGGGGGCTCCTGGAGATATCTCCTCTCCAGTGATCCTGGGTGGTGCTTGATGGTTTCAGTGGTGGTTTTCTTCTTTGTCATTTTGACGTGGCTGTTGGTACCCAGTGGTTTTTAAAGTGCTTTTCTGGGTGAATTGCCTTTTCCTTACATCCTTTCCTACTGGTAACGGGTGGTTTATTTCTATCCTACTTCCTCCAGTCTCCTGGGCTAAAACGTTCCCTGTTCTACTGCTTCCCGTAAAGGAAATACACTTTTAAGTGGCAAAAGTCTGAAGGCAGCTCTCAAATGCCTTGTGGGTTATACCAGAATACAGACAAAACCTCTTCTTTCCCTTCTCTTCAGTCTGGCTGTAGAGGAGTGCAGACCCAGCGAGGGCTGGGGCTGACAAGCTCAGTCCTGCCCAGATGGTGTCAGGTCCAGCCTCACGGTGCGAGGAGCTGAGGTGCATTTCTGCGCGATGGGAAGCGCAGCCAGCAGGGAAGCCCTGCAAAGGGGAAGCTCTGACACCTGGGAGGGGGTGGGCGTAGCTGGAAGAGAGGAACGTGCAAGGTCCAGTTGTGGCAGGAATCAAAGCTCATTAGTTCTCTATGAGTAAAAGGGAAAACCAGCAATTGCCAAGAAAAGCTGAGGTAGTGAGTCTCTAAAATCCAGGGCACTTTAGATTTAATGTCTTCTAGTCTATACTAAATACAATTTATCTAACTTGGGTTTATACTGTCCTTCCCTTTGACATTTTCAGTATTTTTCTCACCTGTCGGAAAGTCCCTTGGACACTTTCCCTGAGAGTGTGTTCTTTGCTGTGGCTCTTTTCTTTCTTTCTTGGAGATTTCTTCTTCTTCAGGAGTTTGCCTCACCTTATTTTCTTTACCTTTATCTGACTTCCATACATTTAACTTTATCATACATTACAATACATAATTAGTAATTTACTGTGCATTTAGATCATCTCCTTGCTGCTTCTCTCTTCTTAAGAAAACTCCTTTTTCTTTACCTGATCCACTACTTCCTCATTTTTTCCTCTGGATCCCTCATTCCCTTCTTCCTTAGTTTCCTTTAGCCATCTTCTTCGTGGTCTCCTTCCTGTCAAACTGTGCATCCTGATGGTGTTGTACAGACTGCTGGCAGTTACAGCTCGGTGTGCTGCTGCTAACCTAGTCCTCTCACATGCTGGGTGCCTTGGCTTCTCATCTCAAATTCAGTAGTCACTTAGGAGCCACAAAATACAACCATACCCCAGCAAGGAGAGCAGGAGCTAGGCCGGCTCTGCCCTCCCTGCAGAAGGGAGAGTGAGGAACAGAGCAGTCCATGAAGCCCTTTTCCACATAGAGCATGGCTTCACGTGGCCAGAAGTTGGCAGGTTGGCCAGGAGCTCTGCCAGGAGAGCTCCTGACCAGGAATACCTTCATGTTAGCACCAGAGGCACTGCCACGTACTGTAGAAAAGCATTTCCCAAGGCGTGGCAAAGCTTTGAACAAACACTTGAATCACATTTTTTTGTGTGTGCAACCAAGAAACACTAAACTACTAAAAGCAGCTCATGCCTGTTTCTAAGTTGGCCTCTTGTGTCCCAGCTATGACCGACTTGGTCCTATAAGGAGAATTGATAGAAAAACTGAAATCTGTGACACCATCTTTCAGCTCCATTCTCCACATTTCTGGCTACAATTTTCTTACAGCACAGTTTAAGGGGTGTGAAAGAAAGAAGTTATTTCAAACACATTTCTACATTTGCATTGCTCTGATCCCCTTCTTAAAGTCTAAGTCTGTTCTCCATCCTCTTACATGAAATGGGAAACTGTGCTCAGCTTGGTTGGTAAAGAAGGCACAAGCTATTTTAAGAGACTGTTAAAACATCTTCCCTCTCTCCATCCTCTCATGGCTGCTTCCAGTGCTGCCGTGCAGCCACTTGCCAGGTAGTTTATGTGCTGTTTACAGAGGTGTGCTCAACAGACATACTGGCTTCCTTATGCCTGGGTAATCCTGACGGCTAGCTCACTTTCCTCTGCGGAGAAGCCAGTGCAGGGCAACTCCAGGGAGTTCATGCAGCTCCCCCAGCAGGCATCTGCACAAACCTGGTGGACTTCCGTGCCTAGGAGTCCCTCAAACCCAGCTCCCAATAGGTTGCCTCGCCAGAGTCCTGGCTCAGTTCGGCCCCTGCTCAGGGGCTGCTTCCACGTTTGAGCAGAGCCGCGCAAAGGGGAACTGGAGCACTTACCCGTTTGACGAGGAAACCCTCCTTCAGGATTCCAGCTGCTTCCTGCATCGTGGCCAGCAGGGAAGAGAGCTGAGCCCCCACCGAGAAGCACCCCAGCCCTGGCAGCCTGTCCCTCTGCGCCTGGTTTGTTTAAGAAAGCTCATTTTTCTCTGCTACTCTCCTCCTCCAACGTGACGCACTCTCCCTTCCCTGTTTTTTTCTCTCTTCCTACCTATGAGACATTAGTTAAACAGTGAGCTGGCTCTGACACATTACCTGCCCTCTGGGGAGTAAAATAAAGGGAAGTTTAAAAAGGATCTCAAAGGAATTTCACAGAATTTAGTATAGCAAAAGACCACCACCAAATGCATTGGCCAATGTAAGCAGCCACATAATGACAAACCAGCTATTGCGTGAGAGGGAGAAGCAGAATTATAAAATTGCACCCCTCAAAACTCCAGCCTAATCAACTCTATAGCTTAAAGCTTCTTGTCTAACAAACACCTCAAGTGTAACATATAGAATATTACCTTAAAATAATTTATTTTGCTAGAAATTTATTTCACTGAAGAAGGACCCAAGCACCTAAAAGCCCACTCTACTTTCAGTTGACCCCTGGGCATATAAACTGAGATTCCCAATTCAACATCCTAAATCCCTACAGAAGTAAATATTAGCGCTTTTAGTAAAGCCATCTGATAAATGAACAGGGGGCAGTGACCTCTTGTAACACCCTAACACCTCTGAAACAGAGTGCCTTTTTGTCTCTGAACGAGCTTAGACGTTTATTGCGTGCTTGCAGACCTTGGCCGCGATAAATCTGCTTGATAGATTTCTGACATCTTGTCCTGTTGAAATAAACCGGTATTAGTATTTCAGAGAGCACTTCTGTTCAGAAGTAATAGTCTTTGTTGTACTGTTAGCATTGCCTGACTTGTACCAAAACGAAGGTGATACAGGTGGGCAGAGCTAGGGGATGTGATAAGAAACATAGTGTAGAGGATAACAAATAAACAAACACTGGTTGCTATGTAAAAAGAGTCCAGAGTTCAGTAAGACAAAGTGACTCAGGTATCTCTCAGTCTTTGCACGCCAGTCACACTTCCATGTAAGGACGAAAAGGAACAAGCAATTGCTTTATCTTTATACTACTTTTTAAATAACTTAGCAAGGAGGAGCAAGACACCAAAGTATTCAAACCTGACAATGTACTGGAGACAACCCAGAGAATAGTTCTGCAGAGATGGGGAGAAACACAGCCTGAAATAATACCTGAAGTTAGAAGAACCGATGGCTGCATAAAGAGAAAGGAAGCTGGCTGAGATTTCAAAAGCCCCCAGCCCATACGGACATTACCTACGTAGCTCCTGCCATACTCCCCTTGTCCCTTTGGAGAAGGCAGGCAGCCACGAGGCACCCGGCTGCCTACAGCGTACCCCGCTTGTGGTTGCTCTTCACCCCACCTCAAGTAAGTACAACGAGTTATACAGAACACCTAGAAGAGTATCTTCTGCTCTAGGTATGTAGTATTTTCAAAGGCATCAATGTTTGGGTTTTTTTTTTTTTTTTTTTTTTTTAACATTATTGTGGCCTTAAAATAAAGCAGGAATTAACTGAATGTATATCTTTTAATATAAAAAATAATCTCCATCTCTGTTTATACACATGAATATATGTATATAAATACTTGGAAGCAGAATCTTGGGAAAAAACCCTGATGCAGTCAGCAGAAAAAATAAAACTCATCTTACAGTGTTCTGTACATCACAATTAAAGCTGAGAAAAAAAGAAGAAAACTCGTGTCTAGGTACACAGGAGACATTACTGGACATGCACCCTTTATGTAACCAGCTCCAGGAATACAGTGTTCCACCGCTTGGTATTTGATGTTTGACTCCACATTGTTCAGCTTGTTACTGCAGGCAATTTTTAACAAGGTGGGTGAGATAATTTCATGCTAGTGAGGACAGGTAGCAGCTTGCAGGGGGCTCTTGCCCAGACAGTGATCTCAGAATTACACCACCACCAGTCCTCACCAAAGATCTGAGCGAGCTCTTTTTCTCCAGCATGCAGACCACCCACAACCCTGCAGACAGATCTTTGCAAAATTACCATTAGCAACAAAGAATTTTATTGTCACACTGCTGATGAATGGTGAAACAAATGTTGCTGATGCTGGTAATTAAATAATAGGTTTTGTACCAACTTCTTTTTATAATCTAGAGCCTTCACTTTCTTCAGTACTTCAAAATATTTCTTCAATACTTTGGATAAAATATCCAATTTATCATACACCCCTCCTGCTTCCCATGTCTCATTCTGTAGTTAAACAAGGCTACCAAACTGCCTCTATTTCTCCCTGAGGATGAGTCTTTCAGACTCGGCTCTTTCAGGGTCACGGTGTAAAATGAGTCAGTAGATGCGGGCATGCTGGTGCTAGGAAGGAAAGCTCTGGCATTGAAGTCTCCTGGTGGAAAAGGACATACTTGGATCCATATAAAGCCAGCGAGCTCTATACCAAGTCTTCTGTGGGACTTGAAACTCACTGAAGAGAGTACTATTTGTCTCCTCAGATCCATTTTAGAGTGTTTTCCACATGCCAATGCAGTATTTTAACAAAAAAAGCACAGATAAGTGCTTGACATTTTCTTCCAAAGTGATCCGCAAACACTTCGTAACGCTGCAGAATTTGCATTGGGATGGCCAGGAGGAGCCAGCTGCAGGCTTCAGGAGCAGAGGGTTAAAAGGAGGGCCAGGAGCCAGCTCTGAGCACAGGCTGTGCTATTTCAGCTGTCCCACAGACAGACATTACTGGTACCTCCCGGGCAGGCCCTGAAGGAGCCGTGAACAGCTGATTAAGAGAACCTGCGGAGAGGACAATCCTTGTCATGTGCTCTGCAATGCCCAGCGTGTATCATCGTGTCACACGGGGCATTTATGGACACCCAGCTTTTTCAAAGCAGCTTAGGAAGATGCCAGGCACCTGCCCTCCAGCGTAGGACACCATTAAATACTTAGTTCCTTCAGTGGCTTCGGGATGAAGCAAGATGAAAATAAACCACATCAAAATAAAGAATGAACATTTCTAGATAAAAACAAAAGACTACAACTGTTCAAAAGTATTCTGATGTAAATGCATTTTTAAAGTTAACTGTAGACAGGCAGTGGTGTTTGAAAACAGTTGTTTAATTGTCTAGACCCTGGAACAAAAAACTACCAGAAACTAAATACCAAAGTAAAGATTCCGCTATGAAGACCAACATGCCAGCTCCACCACACCTGAAAAATCCCCAAGGGCCAGAATCAGAGAGAAAACAGCCAAGGAATTGTCTGTGTATAAAAAACCAAACCACAATAACCTCAAAAAAGCAGGACACCCCTTCTTTAGCAGCCACTGTTTCACCTCAACAGACACAGGAGCTGTGTTACTGGACTGCATGCCTGACCTGGGCCAGTACCCCATCTGGGTTTTTTGAATTAATGAGTTCTTATCAGAGATTCTAAGTAAAACTCTTTCCAAGCTGTCAACCACACAAAACTACTTTGGGCTATGAAAATCAGGCTGAGATCCTTACAATTAACACATCAGGCCAAGCCCTGTCCATAGGTATACTTGTACCCTTCCTTTCAGCTCATCACAGGAGTGCAAGTGGAGATTTTGCCCTTGCAATTACAATTAAGTAAAGAGCACAGATACTAACAACCAGCAGGACTACCCTACCTCACTTTAGCAACTCCCAGACATTCACACAAAGCCCACAACCCTTATTTTATGCACTTGGTAAGCAAACCCAGCTCCACGCATACAGAACAGACCAGCTGAGACAGAAGGTATCACACCAGCAACTTCTAAAGGTGCTGAAATCACAGGTTACAGCAACTTATGCAGCACAACTGAGGCCCAGCGTGGGCTTCACAGGTTCAGCACCCCCTGACACACCTCACCAACAGGCCTTTACAGCGTTGTTTTGGCATGCAGACCACACAGTGATTAAGTTTTTAAACACTTTGTTCTTCAGTCTGAGCACCCACATATTGTATTTAATGGAAGTCAAATCACTATTCTAGTGAGTGGACAAAGTTGGAAGAGATTTCAAACAGGGAAATGACATTACCACAACTTCAAGCCATCACCAGGCTGTTACACAGCTTCTGCAAAGACAATTCAAGAAAATAACCATTAAAAAATAAAAGGTTTCTTCATTTTGTGATGACACATTCTGGTACATAAACTGCAAAGACCAGATATTATTGAGCTTTTATGGCTTTGCATTACTATTAGAGACGGGTACATGTGAACTTGTCTGACAAGCACGCATGGACTGCAGGACGAACGTCCCTTATCAATGCCTTTCATGGCAACACCACATAGCAGTGGTATTGTTTGTACTGTGGCAGTATTACAAGTACCTACTTAAGGCTCAAAGCCTCAGTTTTTATATATTTTTCCTCTAGCAGCACAAAATATTATGAAAAAAAAGGAGATGGGCAATATGGGGCATGATTATAAAAAAAGGTATAAATACTTCCAAAATTTACCAATTTGGAAAGGTCACTTAACTTCTCCCACCCCAACTGCCACAGACAAGGAAAACAGGATTAAAAAAAAAAAATTTAAATACTCCAACATGGAAAGCACATCTTATTTCTCTTCTTCAGAGAAGATAAATGGCCTGTTTCTAGAGTAAAGAGCTCAGTCCAGTGTTCACTAGATTCAGGGTAGGTGGAATTGAAGGTCATGCAGCAGTGAGCTCACAAGACAGTACTGCTTATTTTGAAGCATGAGTAAGTTCATTAAAGCTCCTGCTGTATTCAAAAACAGGAGCAAAGTGCAACTCTATGTAAATTTTCCTTTATCAGCTATGTTTATTGGAACAATAACAAGCTATTTTCAAAGTTATCAAGTTCTCGGTCCCTAAACGCAGATGATAAACAAAGGAAATGCTCTTTTAAACAAGTCTGCATCAACAAACTTGTAAGAAAAACATTCTGTTCCACTCATTCTTGAATTAAGCAAACAAAATAAGGCCTTTTCAAAGCTAAAGGGGAGTCACCCACTGATCACACCCTTCTAGGTTTCTCTTCATACCACTCTAGGCATATGACAAAAGAGGGGGGGGAAAAAAAAAATCTTGGTGTTACACAGCCCAGAAATTTATTGAATATTTGCTCAAATACATTCTGTATAGAACTGTTCAGCTTGCATGGTTTTGGTGCTCCCAGGAAAGATCACTAACAAATGCACTGAGCTGTAATCACCAAATAGAAATTGTTATGTATGAAAATGTTAAGCATGGGGCTGCAACCTCTTTCTGGCCAGATCCACATGTTGAATTTGACTAAGCACCTTCCTCTCAAGGGATTAAATTTGTGTAAGTTGCTGCATCAAGTGTTGTTTAGAAGAGCCTTTTATATTTTGGTCTTTTAAAAACACTTCAAGTATTTGCATTTGAAGTTTTCAATACTGGAAACATTTAGTCCAGAGTGTTTGCAGTGGGGTCTTTCATTTTTCACACGGTCTCTCTTCTAAACATCCCAGAACATTTAGTCTTCAGTTTTGGCTTCCATTTCCTCAGCATCATCATCCCCATCCACTTCAGCATTTTCTCGCTCCAGTCTTTCCAGCTGCCTGGCAAGCTCAGTCTCATCTGTGTCAGTAACCACCTTAGGCTGAAAAAAAAAACCAAAACCAAACATATCAGAACACATGGTAAACTGTCATAAAGAAACACCATATATATTTGTAGACTCTGATTCTACATAAAGAGCAAGAGATAAAATACATCCTGAAGTCACAAAATAAAACCCTGGAAAACTAGAAATGTTGACCATTTGTTTATTTAAGAAATAAAGAAGATCAGTGGGTTTTTATATTTTTAATACCTTTCTGCTAAAGTTTCTCCTAGGAATACTTTAAAAATGTTCCAAGAAAAAAAAAATTATTACATTTTAAACTATAACATGTTCTTACCTCCATTTGCACATTAAAGACTCCTCTCTTCTCCTCAATTTTTTCTTTAATTACAGCCATGGCTTGATTCAGAACAGAGAGTCCCTCAGTTCTCTCCAGCGTTGTAGTAGTCATCACGTAACGAGGAGGGGCTATCAGGTTAATCTGTCATATTGTGATTAGGGGGGTGAGAGGGGAAGAAAGAAAATGCAAACTCAGTAACAAACTCAAAGAAAGAAAAATATTGAAAGCAAAGTGAATAACACTGAATGTACGATTCACAAAAGAAGAAACATTTTCCCATGAAAAAAACCCTTTCTACAAGCATAAACAACAAGCACAGACAAGGAAGCGCATAGCCTCTCTGATCTCCAGTATCAGCATCAGTTATTTCTATTTAGTATGTTTATTTTGACAAGTATTGTTAAGCAGAGAGAATATTCACTCTGCAGATCAGTAGGATAGCCTATCACATCATGGTTTAAAACAGCAAGTGTTATAAAGTACTTATTCTTTTTTTTTAAGACAACTGAATAAGTAAACTGTTGCTTTTTTAACAAAAGGAACTTTTAACTGTAAAAAGAAACTTTTACTTTTATTATTTTCAAAGAAAGGACTTTCAAGTTTTTTGAAGACACTTAGCAATACACTCAATGTCTTAAAATAGGGAAGAAAAACTACACCTGGGCACCACAGCCATTCTGCCAACAGTCAGATGTATATGGAGCAAACATTCCTTCTCTTACACAATCTTATACCTGAAAATAAAATGTATTGCTTGCTACCCAAGGCTGCACAAAGGAACAGTAGGTGTGTAGTGTTCCAAACCTAGACTTTAATAAATCAAACAGGGTGAGTACAGCTGCTTGACCTTGGTAAGCCACAGCAGAGTCACAGAACAGCTGTCAGCACACAGCTGCCAGGCACCGTGTCACAGCCCTGCTGGAGCAGGACCAGAAAGCAGGTGCACAGCTTCCCAGCCTCAGCTGCAGGCACCCGAGAGCATCGGAGAACTCTGCTTCTCATTTCACTGCTCAGACAGGCACTTACTTTAATGGGCATGTTCTCCGTGGAACAGTTCAAGCCTGCCCTCAAAGCTTCTTTTACTGCATCTATGCCTTCATAACCATAACAGGCCACCTCAATATCTAGAAGAGAGGAACACAATCAAACTGTAAAGTTACCAAAAGCTGTAGAATCTTCAAAGCTTTCTAACTTAAGTTTTAATAAAGCCTTTTAACATCCAGTGTTTATCCATGATGAAAGCCTCCAAAGCTAAGGAAGCTATTTCACAGCTTTGCAAGTTGTAAGACTTGATGTAAGTCTTCATAAATTTTTCAGACATACAAAGTTTTACATTGTGCTTTTAAAAGCAAAGATATGAAATGATACACCCACATTCCCTCACTTCTTGCACAATAAATTCAACATGAATAATTACATATTTCACATGAAGACACGAAGATATAAAAGCAATAAGTATCAGAAAAAATGAAAGATCTGGAAAAATCAAACTTGGCAAAAGAGCACATCCACAAACTCATGGGGTTCTGTCAGCAGTTATGACAGACAAATAAAGGCATCACTGGAGGAGCATCGGAATTTCTTTATTTCTTCAGGTAAGTTATATTAACATACAGTAAAAATGATAATTTCCTCCTGACCAATCTCAGAAAATACAAGCTAAAGGAACAGGCAGTGAGGTGGGTCAAGAACTGGCTGCACAATAGAGCACAATGAGTGATGATCAATGGTGCCAAGTCCAGCTGGAGACCTGTAACTAGTGGAGTGCCCCAGGGGTCAGTGCTGGGTCCAGTCCTGTTCAACATCTTCATTAACAACCTGGATGATGGTACAGAGTGTCTGCTCAGCAGGTTTGATGATGATATGAAACTGGGAGGTTTGGCTGATAGACCTGAACGCTGTGAGGCCATTCAGTGAGATTTGGCCAGACTGAAGAGCTGGGCCAAGAGGAACCTAATGAGGTTCAACAAGAATAAGTGCAGAGTCCTGCACCTGGGCAGGAGCAATAAAATGCACCAGTACAGGTTAGGAGGTGATCTGCTAGAGAGCAGCCCTGTGGGGAGGGACCTTGGAGTCCTGGTGGACAACAAGTTGTCCATGGGACAGCAGTGTGCCCTTGTGCCCAGGAAGGACAACGGGATCCTGGGGTGCATTAAGAAAAGTGTGTCCAGCAGAACAAGGGAGGTCCTGCTCTCCCTCTACTCTGCCCTGGTGAGACCTCACCTGGAGTATTGTGTCCAGTTCTGGGCTCCCCATTTCCAGAGGGAA
>NW_008593875.1:0-8297 GCF_000691845.1 Merops nubicus | reverse complement strand
AAAGAGATCTACTCAAGAGTCCAGTGGAGGGCTACGAGGATGACTGGGGGACTGGAACACCTGCCCTATGAGGAGAGGCTGAGAGACCTGGGGCTTTTTAGTCTGGAGAAGAGAAGACTTAGGGGAGATCTAATTAATGTGTATAAATCGGTGCGGGCTGGGTGTCAGGAAGGAAGGAGCAACCTCTTCTCACGCCCTGCGATAGGACACGGGGCAATGGTCACAAGCTGGAGCACAGGAAGTTCCACCACAACATAAGGAAGAACTTCTTTACTGCAAAGGTTACAGAGCACTGAACAGGCTCCACAGGGAGGTTGTGGAATCTCCTTCCTTGGAGACAAAAGACCCATCTGGATGCATTCCTGTGTGACCTGCCCTAGACTAGATGGTCCTGCTCTGGCAGGGGGGGTGGACTCAATGATCTCTGGAGGTCCCTTCCAACCCCTAACATTCTGTGATAGCTATAGCTTTTTATCATGGTGATCTAAAATAACAGGTAAAGTAATTTCTCGTTACCTTGTTTCTTGTACTCTTTTCTTGACTTCACTGTCATGTGGCTATGGCTTATCTTTTCCCCTCTACAGGGTAATCAACAAGTGCTAATGCTCTTCAAGATACCCTTGCACAGCAGAGGTAATTTCTCAGTCTAGCAGAAGTGTGACTCAGCTACACTGACTCTCTTTTTAATGGCCAGCACGCTTTTAGGCAGGCTGTTCAATTAACTGTACAACGATATCTACAGTTTTAAATGTTGTACTGTAGTACACCTCCTGAAACAGTGCAGGCATGTGCTTTCTCTGCCCACACTGATGTATTGAGAGAAACCAGCTCATACACGTTATAAACACATCAGAGATGTGCTATAACAGTTTGCAATTAACCAGTTAGAAACACACCCAAAGCAGTCAGACTAATTCTGCATGTTCATGGACAAGTGGCTGAGACATGCACTGCAGCCATGCTGACAGAGATCAATCATCCTGTTAGGGAATCAACACACTTAACACTTTGAATACTGAAAATTACATTGTGGATGCAGAAATCACTATAAAACATTCAAATTCCTCAGTTTGCAATTAACCAGTTAGAAACACACCCAAAGCAGTCAGACTAATTCTGCATGTTCATGGACAAGTGGCTGAGACATGCACTGCAGCCATGCTGACAGAGATCAATCATCCTGTTAGGGAATCAACACACTTAACACTTTGAATACTGAAAATTACATTGTGGATGCAGAAATCACTATAAAACATTCAAATTCCTAGTGTGCCAGTGCAGTGTGATGGACTGTATATATAAAGATATTTAAAAAAAGCCAAACTTTGGGACCTTGCACTTTGGGACAGAACCCACACAGGCATTTTGCAAGCAATCCTTGATTAGGGTGTCTTAATTCTGAACAGTTCCAGTCAAGCATTAGCACTACAAACTACTAGTTTTAAATGAGTTTATAGTTTGCAACAAGATGCACTAACTTGACTTCAGTGTCAAGAAATGTCACTGAGCATCTGGGAGGCACTCACCAGCTCGGATTTTGACTGCCTGCGGTGTCAGGCGCCTGTTAATGTTGTCAATCAGCACACGCCTCTCCTCCTCTGTCAGATCTAGGCTGTCCAGGATTGCAGGGTCTCTGAGCCAAGCAAAGCAACGTTACACAAGTTACACTGAAGTGCAGTATGACACAATGTTAACTGCTGGTACTATTTCAATACTATTACTCATAATCCTAGAAAACTACGATGCAAAGTAAACAGAAATTTCTCAAAAGTCCAATGAAACACTAGAAGAAAAGGAATGCACCTCTTTTCAAAATATTTTCTGTTGGAAGCATTTAAAAACAAAGCAGACAAGTAGTTTACTGAATCTGTTCCTGGAAGGAAAACCTGATTTTAAAAATTTCTTTTTTAAAAGCAAAGGACCGACTTCTGCCTAGCTCCATTTGTATACTGTATACAGAAAAAGACTATTATCAAGTTGCCTGGTATTTCTGTTCCCTCCAAAGTGAAGACAAAACCATATCCCATCAAAGATAATCCACGATGGATCTGAGGATTTTGAATTATTTTAGCGTTTCATTCAAATGCAAGATTTTTGTCAAGTAACAAATGTAACCTATGCTCATGCCATGTTATTCTGTACTCCTTTGTAACAGTGACTGGATGACAGACAGGTACCTATCTGCTGGTGACAGCCTTGGCTAAAGAAAGGATAAGGGTTTTTTGAAATCACAAGCTAGTAGTCTAAAATCCAGTGATTACAGAGGCAAACTCCTCTGCTGTTTACCAATATAAATTAGCAGCTCATTTGAAGAAGTGGTGTCAATTCTCTCTTGCTGTATTAATTTTACCCCAAATATATCCGAAATAGAGAACATAACCAAAAAGCTCCTCATAAGAATTGTTCCTGTTCTTCAGATAATAGTTGCAGTTCTACAAAAAGTACCAGGTCACCTACAATACTAGTAGCAAGCAAACATGAATAAAATGGCCCAAAACCCAGAGGGAATATTGGAGACTGGTCTCTGCTGCTAATAAAGAGTCATCTTTCATGATTTTATATACTGATACAGTGTCTTATACAGACAGTAGAAGAGCCAAATCTAAACCAACAGAACCCAGAAATATGACAGGTTTTACCTATCAAAATATGGACCTGCACAGCAGAAGTGATTTACCAGATGTGCAAATTCTGCTTCTTCATTTACAGTCTGTCCTGTCAAATCTTTTGAGTTACTTCAAATGCACTTAGTAGGCAAACAACAAATAGGTCCTTGATGTCAAATAATTACTGACCAGAGTATAAATATACTGTTTAAATTTTGCAACAGATATCATGATGTGCAGAACTCCCAAACAATAGCCCTCACCAGTAAAAAAGGAATAGCAAGTCAAAGTCTAAGAGGGCACACTAAGCCTCCTGCAAGCACAGGAAGGCAGCAGTAGCCACATTTTTCAGCTCAGCCACTAGAGCTTTATGTAAGAGCACTACAGGAACAACTAAAAGTTGCAGTCCATTGTCAGAAATCTTAAGACATTACTGATGGAAATGTGCTTTGAGAACAGACAGTTTCAGATGTTTGTGCTCCAACCTGAAAAGCAGATGAGCAACAAATGGTATGTGTGCTCAGGAATTTTTCTGAGTTTAAGAGAAGCTTAACTACAGATTCTGTTCCTCTGTTATACAGGTGTTTAACCAAGTATTTTATCAGTTACAGAATTATCTGGAATTCCTTCTGTTGCAACGTGCCTAGATTTGCCCCTTTACCAGTAAGTTTGCTATCATTAGAAAATTACTATCCTGTGAAACAGAATACATTCAGTCTAAATGAGGATACAAGTTTTCTCTTCCCCAAAACCACAGTGGTTCTAAGCTACCAAGTGCTCTGCTTCTTGAAGTCAACACAATTTCTAGAATTTTATTACTGCCATCTAGTGTGCAACTCAAGTTCATCATTCATAGGTTTATGTGCTAATGTTGGAAATATTTACTGAGAAATCTAATTTTGGATTGCCAATTACAAGATAGAATCTTTAGAGGGAAACCAAACAGGTTAATTCTGAAGGCAAATTAAAATATCAGACTCCATAAAAAATGCAGAGCAATCTATCTCAGTGCATATTCCCTTAGCATCACAATTTCCATCTCTTTCTGTTTTTAATTCCATTTCTAAGGTTATGATTCTATTCCTGAAGTCTGGAAATGCAACAAGCTAGCTTCCTAATTCTCTGCATTTAGAAAAGAAAAACTCTGCCTGTGCAGTGGAATAATGACAGTCAACTCTGAGTAGAAACAACTCCAGATACAGAGCTAGATATTTTTGGTAACATCTTCCTGGCACTAAGAACTGGCAAATTCTGATAGACCAACCAACATCAGTGCTGCTGCTTCTGTTAGAAATGTCACAAGATCATCTGTGGCAACAGAAATCTCTCCAGTGTTTGTAATCACACGCTTCTTTCGTACTTAAAGCTTACTATTCACCAGTGCCTCAGTATTTCTCCACATCAGATTCCATTACTGCTTTTAAAACCCTGATGTACAAAGAAGGGCAGACTCAAAGATGGATACAAATAAGTCAACTTTGAGTATTCTTTCTCAAGATCGTTGGGAACTTGAAGAAAGCAGTAAGACAGAGAAACCTACAATAAGCAACTGGAAGATTGATGTCAGAATTTGCTAGGTTTACTTGACCATTCTACACACTGGCTCTGGGTAAAAAACAACCCAACCAAACCATCAAAATAAAAGAACATTATGATGGATCTATTCCAGGAAATAATTCTTTCCCATCTGAAAGGTGCCCCTGGAGGTACAAGAGAAGCCCTCACGAGACGGCGTGCTTGAAGGCATCATAGGCGCCATATCCCGGCCTCTTGTACTTGTCGTCGAACACCCAGGCGGTTCTCTGGAACAGGCTCTCCAGCTGCTCATCCTTAGTGTACTCCAACACCTCAGCAACATGGCGAAGGATGCTGTAAACCTGGAACACAAGAGGAGAGTTAAAAGAAGCCAAAACAAATACCAAGCCCAGACAAAAATCCAGAATCAAGAGCACCATTTAATGGCAAGCACTCTGCTCAGAAGCATAAGACTGCACAGTAGAAAGGGTGGAGTCAATGGCTGAAATTACCTGTGGTCATTCTTTTTCCCCATGAGTTGGCCACAGCATGTTAAAACAACGTGTATTTTTGAATTTCTGATCATTGAAATGTATCCCTTTACATCACAAATTATCAGCTTGATTAATCCAACTTGATATATTAATTAATTAAGCAGCAGCCTAACAGAGCACTCACAGATGAAGAAATTGTATTATTTGCATGGGTAAATAAGAATCAGAGCATGCCTAATAAATGAGAAGAGTATTTTCATTCTATCTTATGTCTGTGCATTTTAGTTGCTCAGGAAAGCAGCTGGAAATACACAGTGCCTGAATACAGTAAAGCAACTTACAGTCTTTGACTTTGTGAATTTGTCTTCACATTTGATTGCCTCCTCTGGAGAAACTCTTCTTTTTGACAAGTCGATATAACCTATTGGAGAAAACCAGTTTGAATGTCAGGCAATGTGCAAACTAAGTCTGATAGCTTCAAGAGAAATGTACAAAGAACAAACACTCTGGCTCAGGGTTTGCCCCTTGCCCACACTCTCCGTATGCAGCCAAAAAAACCAAAAAACAAAACCCAAACCTTATTGAAATTGATCAAATTATGATCCAAATTAAGATATTAAATTTTTCTTTCAAATCTAAATACTTACAATAGCAAATCTTTTATACAGCTTTTCTTTAAAAATACTGACTTAATGTTTTATCTGCAAACTTAGAAGAAATTGTCATAATTTTTCAGCCATCAGTGATTCACTTTTATGCTGCTTCACAGAGTTTTGGCAAAAATTGTAACAGCACACTGTCATATGCAAGTTTGATGCATATTTCTACAGTGCTTAATTCAATTTCATTCAAGGCTGGTACTCCACCAGTTTAGCTCTGAATGGTTTCCTAATGAATTAGGCCTGGGCCTCAAATTACAACTCTTAACTCCCTGGATACCCTTTTTGGAGAACTGTGAAAAAAAATCTTTTGAACCATCTCATAGTAAATTTGGAAAGGCCTCCACATACTTCTCACAAACTATAGGTTCCCTCAAAAGATTAATTAAAAGGCCACTACATGAATTCCAGATGCGTTTCTTTGTTAATACAAGAACAAAATAAATTTGTAAGAGGAAGTATTCTTCCATTAGAGATGCTGTGAAACTGGCTTCACTTCAGATCTGAAATAAGCTGCTTCTTGTCCTTCTCTCCTCTTGGTTTTTTTTTTTAATCCTGTCATCCATTACTTAATCTCAGAGTTAACTGCAGCTTTGTAAGTATTCTAGCAAAGTGTGTGACTTGAGAAACGCACCAACAGTTAGATTTCTAGAAGGTGTGCTCAGCGTTTATTTTAATTATTTCTTTGTATCTGGATATAGATTTTAAAGGTTGCATGGCACTGTATTATCAAACCCCAACATGTTCTAAATAAAAAAATATACTAAAAAAACCTTTAAAGATTCAAACATTCGGAAGATAAGAGAAGATAAAGTTACCTGTACTCTACACAATTAACATGGTATGATAATTACATGTGTGCTATTTTATAGTCAAGCTTCAAGACTTGTTAATGAACAGGATAGACTGTGAGCACTAAATGCTCACCATTTAGATCCTTAGCTCTACATAAACTGAACCTTCTTTTCTGCTATGACTTAGAAAATCTACCTGGATATCAAAAGAAATTCCACTTCACTATGGTTTGTTGACCAAACACTGAGCTGGTGAGCACTCACTTAACCAAATCCTTGCTGAAGTGATTGACCTTCATTAACCCAATTCCCAAAGGACACAGAGTAACAGAAGAATGATTCTAAACATCAGATGGCACAACGAAGGTCTATTTTTACCTTAAAAAAAGAACCCCTGGCAACCCCAGTGAACACCTAAGCTGCCAAGTTTAGCTGCATTTCTTTCTACGATTTCAACCTTAATACAGGCCCCACCACGCCCAGATACCTTTCTCTTTGTCCACCCTGATGACCACGACGCACTCGTTCCTGCCGATGCGGATGAGTTTGTTGATGGAGCGGATACGTCTGCGGGACAGCTCGCTGAGCAGGATCATCCCTTCAATGTTGTTGTACTCCAGCAGGCTGACGTAGGCTCCCATTTCGGCAATGGACCGAACGTTCACCATCACTACGTCCTCCACCTCTGGGAACTTGTGCTGGTAGAACCTACAGCTGAGTCCCGGCATTCTGGAAGGCGAGCAGAACGAAACAAAGGTTTTATTTCCCAGCAGGTCACTGCCCTCTCCTGCCAGCAGGGCGAAGAGGCCGGCAAGGACCGGCGGGGAGAGAGGGGAATGCTGGCACAAAAACTGCACGTCTGGATAAGGCTTGTGCCAGTCACACTCGGATTTTAACACAACTTTAACAGTAAGTTAACTACGGCTTTAGTATTATCACAGCCATTGGCTGTTTTTCTACTTTTTGCATGGAAGTAGATAAAGCTTGCTACCCAGACTTTATTATCCACTTCAACCATCACATATACCCATATACAGCACACTGTAGCAAAGCTGGCACCACACATCTTGCATTCATCTAAATTTGTCAGGCTACGTAAAAATTTCACATCTTATTTTAACAACAGGAGGATGTGGGAGAGAAGTCTGCAGTGCTGACAGGGTATTTATATGCACATAAGACAGCATGTCAGAGGGTGAGAAAATAAGAGGTAGAGTGAAGCTTCTGTAGCACTGAGAAAGAACAGACTCTACACTCCAGAAAATGAGTTTCTAAACTCAGCACAAGACATTTGGAATAATCCTGCAAGACCTGCTCCAGATGCCACGTGTCAGCAAAGAAAGCAAAGGTAAAAACCAGATCAGAAGATAGGATGAGCCTGACGTGAATGGAGCACTAGAAAAACTCAAGGGGGAAAAAACCCCCTGAAAACCAAAACAGGATTCTTTTGTTATACATTCCAAAAACGTACAAAATCAATGCTTCATAGTCAGGCGGCGATAAGAAGGAATGCTTAAGCTGCTTCATCTTCCCAGTGATGAACCCACGTACTCATCACTGCTAACCAGGTCAGTTCAATTCCTCTTGTCTACGGGTAGATGTTTCATACAGGAACTTTCCTACAGAAGTGGAAGCCTAAAATGCTGAGTTGAATGCATCACTCCTTCAGGTTTGTTGTAGTCACCATTTTGAAGTTCTGCTTTGATCTTCACAGCAGAGCTAATGCTTTCTAGCTATATGAGAAACTTAAAAGAGAGCCAGATGGTAATGCCAAGTGCTACGTACACGTGGCCATACAATTCAGAAGACTGTGTCCACTCTTATTTCCATCTTAGCTTTCAGAAACAGGAAATACAGACTAGCAAAGGATAATAAACACACTCCTCTAAAGGTTTCCTATAACTTTGTAAAATTGGAAGCCAAACAAGGAACGCTAAGATTAAAATTAAAAAATTCACAGTTTACTTTTCTAGTCCATCTAAAGCACTTCAGCTCAATCCTACATGTCTACTTGTGAGACACACAATAAGGCTATATTGCAAAGCAGCAAACCAAAACCACAGCAAGCAAGAAAGTACAAGCACTGCTCTGCACGCAGCACATTTTAGCCCTCTCCCCACAAGCACAAGCTTCTTATTTTGGCTCAACGCGGCGCCCATAACGCCAATGCTGAAAATCACGCTTCGAAGACGTTACAAAGGCCTCGGCAGAGGTTTAACACACACCCCC
>NW_008593874.1:0-519 GCF_000691845.1 Merops nubicus | reverse complement strand
GTGGTGACAGAAGCCAGGATGCTGGTGGCCTTCTTGGCCCCCTGGGCCCACGCTGGCTCCTCTTCAGACATCTGTGACCAACCCTCCAGGGCCTTTTCTGCTGGGCACTTTCCAGCTGCTCTGCCCCAGCCTGGCGTGTCGCAGGAGGTTTCAGTCACAGTTCAGCAAGCTGCTTTGTGGGTGCAGACCTTAGCGTGTCTGCAAGGCTCCCTGTGGAAGCAATGTGACCAGATGGGCATCTGCCATGTGCCCCTGGCCTTGTGGGCACAGCTACTGCAGGGAGCGTGGCCAAGGACCAGCTCGACCGGCACACAAGGGAGATCTGCCTGGCACAGCCTGCCCCAGCGCAGCTCCAGGGCCGCTCCTTCGCAGGGGGTGGCCTCAGGAGCCATGGCTCAATGGGTGCCCACCTGGCACACATGGACCCCAACCTGTCTGGGGATGTTGCGGGTGGCAGGACTAACACCGAGGAGGTCCCTAGGCACAGCCCGTGCGCTCAGCCCCGGCTGGAGCGATTCT
>NW_008593873.1:0-985 GCF_000691845.1 Merops nubicus | reverse complement strand
AAAAATGAGAATTTTTGGGGAAAATTTGTGAACTAAGCCTAAAAATGGAGAATTTTGTGGGGAAATTTGGCACCTCGGCCTGAAAAAGGAGAATTTTTGGGGGAAAATTGGCACTTCAGCCTGAAAATGGAGCATTTTGTGGGGAAATTTGATCTCTCCTTGCTAAAAAATGAGAATTTTTGAGGAAAATTTGTGAACTCAGCCTAAAAATGAAGAATTTTGTGGGGAAATTTGGCACCTTGGCCTGAAAATGGAGAATTTGGGGTGGAAATTTGGAGAATTTTGAGGGGAAATTTGGCACCCCATCCTGAAAATGGAGATTTTTTTTGGGGAAAATTGGCACTTTAGCCTGAAAATGGGACATTTTGTGGGGAAAATTGGCACCTCAGCCTGAAAATTGGAAATTTTGAGGGGAAATTTGGCACCTTGGCCTGAAAATAGAGAATTTTGAGGGGATATTTAATGCCACATCACTAAAAATGAGAATTTTTCAGGGGAAATTTGACACCTCAGCCTAAAAATGGGACATTTTGTGGGGAAAATTGGCACCTCCTCCTGAAAATGGAGATTTTTGGGGGGGAAATTTGGCACCTCGGCCTGAAAACAGGAGAATTTTTGGCGGGAAAAGCAGCCTAAGGGCCTAAAAATGGGTCATTTTAGGGTAAAATTTGCCACCTCAGCCCCAAATTTGATCATTTTGGGGTAAAATTTCCCACCTCAGTCCAAAAATCCATCATTTTGTGAGGGAAATGGGACCAATCAGCCTGAAAATGGAGCATTTGGGGCCGAAATGCAGCTTTTTCCCCTCAGCCTGAGCCCAGCCCCCCCCGTCCCATCCCCTCAGGGCCGTTTTGGGCGCTCCCTGAAAAAAAGCCCATTTTGGGGTCCTCCCCCCGCCCCGAATTTGCCCGTTTTTGGGGTTTCTCACCTTGTTTCTCCTCGAAGGCGGCCCAGAGCAGGTGGATGTTGGGCTTGCGGGGCAAGT
>NW_008593872.1:0-1149 GCF_000691845.1 Merops nubicus | reverse complement strand
AGGCACAGAGGTGAGGCTGACAGGGTGTTAGTTCCCAGGGTCTCCGTTTTTAATTTTTAAAAATAGGGGTGATGTTTCCTTTCTTCCAGTCACTTTGCCTGACTGCCAGGACTTTTCAAATATTATGACTTGGCAACTGCATCAGACAGTTCCTTTGGCAACTGCATCAGCCAATTCCTTCAGCACTCTGGGGTGCATCTCATCAGGCCCCGTGGACTTGTGACTGTTAAGGTTCCTCGGACATTCAAGAACCTTGTCCTCGTTGACTGTGGGAGGACTTAACTTGGAGCAAAATTTAATTAGTATTTGAAAACCTAGTATAACCACAACGATGTCCAAGAGGTATATGATTTTCATTAGATATTGTTATTAGTCACATCTGAGACTTCAAAATAAATTAGTTTGTGTAACTTTCCCATTGCAAACTATTAGCCCAAAGACATTGTGCTCTAATTAATCATCATTTTACACAGCTACTAGCAGATATTTTAGCAAGAAAGATTGGTTCATCACAGGACATGGAGCTGTGATTAACAGGGTCTTGCGACACTTGTTGGCTACCCAGGTTTGTATGCTTTGCTATAATCAAGTGTTTTCCGTCTCTTGGCTGAAACATACTGTTGCCATAACTGAGGAAGAGGAAGAGGAAGAGAAGGTGAAAATATAAAGAACTGCTGTCTGTGAGTCAAAGTACAGCCTGGGTTAGTGGGCTCTGAAACTCACCTCAGTTGCAGTCATAGGTATAACCTTTTAGAAAAGAGCTCAGAAGAACTAGGCTGGGAGGGAAACAGAAAATAATTACTCTTGGGTGGTGTTGTCCAAGTGGTGGTTTGGGTGTGACTATGAATGCAGTGCTGTGACGCCTAAGTAGAGTCAGTTTCCCCTTCTCTTCCATCAGATGTGTGAGGACACTTCTGCATAGACTGCTATTTTATTTGTGTTTTGAAACATATTCTCCAGACCTGTGAGGATGGGTATTTTGGGTTATCAAGCAGAGAAATAGCTATGGAATTGGTGTTCTCTACAAACCACCCATTCTCCAAAACTATCTGTAAAACTGCCATCAAGAGAAAAGGAAGGTACAAAGATGGTGCTGCCAATAATTAGAATGATTAAAGCAAATCACCACAGGCAAATCATGCCTGACAA
>NW_008593871.1:0-13981 GCF_000691845.1 Merops nubicus | reverse complement strand
AAATGATTCTATGATTCTATGATCATCAGTCTTCCTTTTCATCTTCCTCCTTCCTGTAGAAGCTCATCTGTCATGCCCATAAACACTGCACTTGGGGGGAAAACAAGCTGTTGTCTGAGGAAATGTGAGATCCTTTTCTGCTTCCCGTTTCCTGGTAACATGGTACACCAAAAGTTGTGAAAAGCTTCCTTTACGGAAGTATGGGATATATAGGCTGGAGCCTTTCCCTTGCTGGAGCCCCCATACTCTGGGTAGCTTATGGATTTTATGCTTTGGGAGTTCCACTGAAAGAATGGATTACTGTCAGAGGTACCTGGGCTGACTGTCTCTCCCTGTGTTCTTATTTCTGGTCCTTGACCATAGAGGGAGTCTGCACACTGATTACCTACTTTTGGTTGGGACTACTCAAGAGAAATAATTCCCTCCCTCCTTCCCTGTATTAAATACCATAGTACCTTGCATAGCTGGTCTTAATAGATGTATTTCAGTCACAGAAGAAATCTGGCAAAATTGGGATTTGAATCCTTGGGATTGTTCTTCCAAACACTCAGAGTGACAGAGTGTAAAGCCTCTTCATTCTCACCTCATTGGGATGTAAATGGACATTGACTTTAATGCCAAGAAGAATATTAATGTGAGTAAAATTTCTGTTGAGTCTGAATTCTTACTGTTACAAAAATGTTGATATCTCTTTTATAAGAACTGGACGGAGTTGTAGCAAGGCACTAGCAAACATTTTAGAAAAGTATGTTATGATAGTAACCTTGTACAGAAATACTGACTTGCAGTACTTAACAGTATTACCTGCCAGAGAAAACTTGGCAGGCCTTCTAATTTGGTCAGTGAACATTGCTAAGGAGAAAATTAATTTGTGAGAAATTCATAGCTCAGCAGAAAGTACTGTTGGTCTTTCAGCTGTGTACTCTGGAAGGGAAATATTCAAATAAATAAAATAAACTCAGCACTTTGTACTTATAAGAGGGAAGGGACTCAAGTCTCTTACAGTGCTAGTTAGTAATTATCTCTTGTTCACTTTTTCGCATATCCTTAGGTAACAGTTCTTGTAAAAATACCAAAGACAACTTTTATATCACTGAAACTCTTTTCTCTCCTTTACACTTTTGTACATTGTGAAGGAATCAGTTCTCAGCACTTGGTAGGCAAGGCTGGCATTGCTGTCAATTCATTTAGCCCCTCAATATCTCTGTGAAGTAAGATTTTGCATTTTATTGGTGAAATTAATGGAGAGAAATCTAAATTCTGCATAAATCCATTCATGCCAAGATGGATCATTCCAGCAGAATTGTTCTTAAATGATTCTTAGGAAAACCCCTAAGGGCACACAGTAAGGATGTGATGGCTTCAGTGCAGTTGATGAAAGTAACCAGTGGAGATGCAGAAGTCACACCTGACATTGCCAGGCCTAAGGCTTCCAAAACCTTAATCTTTTGTTAACCCTCTCTTATTTTAAATTGTAATAACCTGTTTTGAGGTTCTGGAGAGATTCAAACTTGTAATTAAATCCTGTCTTCCTCCTCATTTAGCACTCAACTTCTTTTCTTCAATGGTAGCACTTCTTCCTCTCTTTGGTCGAGTTGCATATATTTTGTTCTGAAAGCCTTTTATTTGGCTTCTGTCTGATGTTCATGAGCTGCATTCTCTCATCTCAGTTCTTTTCCAACGGTGATTAATCAACTGCAGAGCATTTCATAACGAAGAATACCTATTATGTGAGGGTAATTCCTTATTGGGTTCTCTTGGAGATAAACATATACACAGAGAAAGGGAGCTCTTGGTATGTGGCTAATTAAAAGTTCATTGGCTAGACTGTTTTCTGGAGTAACTTTACTGAACTCTGTTAAGTAAGATTAGATGAAAATTTGGCCTTTCAGGAGAAACCTTAATAAGTTGTTTAAAGGCTAAGCTGTGCAAACTGCATGGAGAAGATTTTGTGGGATGAAGATCTGCTTAAAGAAAAAAATAACAGATTTGTCTCTTCTTCAAACTGGAAAAAAAAAAAAAAAGGCTGGGTAGGTCACAGTTTTGGCAGTATTTGCAGTTAAGAACCTTAATGCTGAACTTGTGGGGTCCTTTAAAAAAACATCAGACTGCTGCCTCAGAACTCTCAATAAAAAAATGAGATCTAAGTTATACCAGTCATCTGTGGAGAGGGATGATTTGACTTAAACAGAGACCTCTTGTGATGTTCTAAAACCCTTTGACAGTTGCAAGGAACTAGAAAACAAAACAAACCTCCAACAACAACAACAAAACAAACCCCAAAACACATTGTTCAGGAAAAAGGTATTTCCAGCCATACTAAATGTCTCAGCCACCAATGTGCTCCAGTTTTTTATTAAGTTTTCAGTGTCTTTGTACCCACAGAATAATGTTGCACTAATGCAACAAACTGTAAGCTGTTGTACAAAAACTCTGGGCCCAACTTCAGATCCATCACGTGGACTTCAAAAAGCCGGCATGCTTTGGAGTTAGAAAAATAGTACTGGATTATTTATTTATATAGCACCCATAAATTTGCAGGTTTCTTTACACTCCAAAAATAAATTCTAGTCCCTGAAAGGGTAGTGCCACAATGAATTTTGGCTGCTAGTTTTAAATAAAAAGAAAAGCTGTAATAAATTCTGAGAATTAAAAAAAAAAAATAAATCTCATAACCAATCTCTTCTGTCTTCTGTATTTTAAATATTTCTGCAGTGAATTTAGTTTCTAGCTTATATAAAATGCAGGGAAGAATTGCCCCAATATCTCCTAAAAAAAGAACTAAACTAGCACACTGGAAGCATAGAACTCAACCATCTGTTGCTGGGTTGTTGAATCAATGTCAAACTCAGCAGCATATGAGAGAGTGACGTACAGTACAGTCTATGGAACAGGGCAGATATTTTTGGTGACATCTGGATGCTTTTTATCTACTATACAAACAAGGATTTTTGGGACAACAAACTCTTAATCATATGTGCTTAGAATATCTACAAAACCAGACTAAAACCCATGGTGGTTGCTCCCCAAGTTACATATTTCTTTCTCTTCAAGAGGGCCTCCTTTTTTGAGGAGGCAGGCAGTTATAGCAGGATATATAATTTCTTTACTTCCTCAATTCTAATTTCTGTTGCACTTTTTCTAAATGAGTTTGAGTAAGGTGGCCAACCCCACACAACCTGTCCTCGGGTGACTAGTTCACTTTGGGCTTAGAAGCTTGTCCCTGACATCTGTGCTCGGCACCCCTGCTGACTGCCATGTAAAATGCTTACGCTTTAGGATTCAAGTACAAGAAAAAGCAGAAATAAGCACTGTTGAATGAGATTTGGAGACCTGTGTCCTGGTTCTGTGTAAAAAGGGGTTCAGGGCAGGACCCACACGGAACAGAACTGTGTACTCGCCTCTCCCCCCCCCCCCGAGAGAGAGAGACACTTAAAAAAAAATGAAGTATATTGTTCAACAAGGAACAGAAAACGAAAAAAAGGGAGGTAAGGAAAATAATATATACAAAGATTAGGGGAATAATACAAAAAATAAAATATACAAAACCCTCAGAAATGGTTCCAGGGTCCCACAGAGTGAAAGGACAACTTTCCTCTCCGAGCTGCAAGGCAGGAGTGAAACTAGAAAACACTCCCTGTCTCTTATCAGAGTATGTGTGGGAAGGGGAGGGAATACAATGGTTCACCCCCACCCGGGGTCCTCCCAGTTGCTGGAAGGTCACGACCCCATTCCAAGCCTCAAACCACAACAACCTGGTATTAAAGTATGCAATGGTCGTATTTAATCTTACTACAGTTGGCACTTGCTAAAAACTTACTGTTCCAGAGGGTTTGGTGGTCATTCTGTGCTGCCTGTTTGTGTAACAGTGACAAAATTCCAGTGATTTCATTGGAGACATCTGTAATAAAATCTTTTCTTAGCTTTAACATCGTACTTTGGGGTGGGTGAGGGTTATGTGCTTTTGATCATCTTTTTTTTTCACAGTGGCATAATTATCAGTCCTAGTCCATGTGAAGAGGCAATCCAAACACCTGTAGGCAAAGGAAGTGGTTTTCATACGTTGTACATGAGAGTTCTCAGAACAGCTTCTGTACTGCTAGTCAGCTGTCACTTCAGTTAGGTTTGCATTTACAGAAAAGTGAGAGACATCTGGTTCTTACTTTGAATTCTCCATGGAAAACTCAACAGCAATAATTTCACTGAAGAAATCTATCTGCTAGTGAGTGACAATGGGACTGCTTTGGATTTACTTAACTGCAGAGTGGATGCTTTTCTTCTTCAGGTAGTGGTGTCTCAGATTTAGGTGTATATTTCTTATCCTGTCCCGGCTTACTCAGTGAAACAACTTGCATGAAGAATTGAACCATGAAACTTAAAATACTGTGGTTTTTCTAAACTTAGTCAAGTCACATAGGAACCTCTGTTAGGGGCAATTAAGGTATGCATCAGATGGTTTCCCCTTAATAATTATTAGGACCTGTTTCTAGTTGCTGTCTCATTTAAAACAAATACGCTTTTTGTAGCCTTAATGAAATCAGGAAAATCAGAATTGGTGTTTTCATATGTTGTCCTGATGGAAAGTGTGATGTAGTATCTCCCATAAGTCACCATCATCTCTCACAGTCCTGAATTTTTGTCCATTTCTGTTTTTTTCAGTATGATTTTTAGGTAGTAAAGAGATTAATTTGGCTTGTAGAGGACATGAAAGTCATCAGGTCTTGATGAACCTGCTGGGAGGTAAGCTCATCTGTTTGTAGGAGTTGCTCAGTGCTTTGTCAGGTCAAAGATGAGAATTTAAAATCCCAAATTAAACATTTGGTTTTAGAACCTTGTAGAAAGGTGGGAATACATGAACAGCTGTCCTGTGACAGCTCGAGTGCCCGTCGGTCCCGGTCTCTGCTCTGCCAGTGGCAGCAGCAGGTGCCAGGGCAGCGGTACTTCGCCGGTACACCTCCCCTATGAATAGCTCCACCACGGGTATTATGTTCTCTGTATTGCTTTATGCTGACTGCCTTGACTGTGCTTAAGCTGCACAGGTGCCTGACAGGAACTCGGGTAGGAGAAGACATATTGTTGTTGCTGGTTGTAGATGGAGATGAGTGGCAAGGGAAGGGAAGTGATTCTTCTGAAACAAGAGAGGAATTCCTCTCATGAAGGAGTGAGCTGAAACCAGTTACTCAGTCTTAGCCCGATGTTTATGCTGCGAACACAAGTTTTCCTCCCTCGTGAAACTTTGGTTTTACCAGAATAAAAAATGAGTCAGGAACCTAGGGAACTGGTCCATTAGCTGACATTTGACGATCAATCTGACCTTTAACAGTTGTTCATGTTGCTAACATAAAATGATTGCTCACAAGGCTCTGAACAGGGCCAGTCTAAAACCCCCTCCACTCTGAATCATTCTTTATTCTCTTCTTGTAAGTGTTTATTATTTGCTTCTTCGTTGATATCTGATGTTTTGTGCTGATACGAAAATAATGCTGATAAAAATGATAGGATTCAGGGGTAAAATATTGTGTCAGTCAAATTATGTTCTGAATGTTTAATAGGAAGAATCACCACTTCTTTGTGATGATGTCCTAGGCAATTAGATACTGAGAGAACGATGGACTTCAAATGGCTGATCTGTATTGTCTTATTCTGCATTCTCTGGACAAGAAAAATCAGAAGGAGGAAATTGTTCAATTTTCAAAACTCGTTTTAAATGAGAAGGCATTGACATCAGTAGTTGCTTGTGTGCCTGGCAGTTGTGTTTAGGAACTTGCTAGCTGAGATCCTGTTGTGAGTTTTAGGAGTGTCAGGGTGTTAGATTTAAAATGCATCGTACCTGATGTGAGGATCCTTGATCACACTGGTTGGGTATGTACGTCCTGGAAACACATCATTATATTAAAACATTGAAACACTGAAACTGACTTTTTTTTTTTTTAATTGCTTTGATCAATTTTCTTTTCTTGTAACCCAGACTACTCCTGGAAAAGCATGTGCTTAAATTTACACACATGAGCAACAGTATTGATTTCAGTGAGATTATTCATATCCATGATGTCGTGTTATCTATGAGATCTATCTAAGCTGCCTTTATTTCATGCAATCTATTGGACTGGAAAAACGCAAACCTCCACAGCACTTATAGCCCTTAAGTAACTGAAATAAATCGTATTCAACTCTTATTTATGTTACTGTACAACTGTGCTTGCACATGCAATTATTTGGAATGTAAATAAGACCAAGGTCAACCCCAGATAGTTCACACTTGAAAGAGGATATTGCTTCTGATTCGTGGATAGTAGATTTCCTTTTCATATATCAATTTTGTTATTTAGTCTATAATCTGTTCCTGTGACCTTTTATCAGACATGGACTTCTTAGGAAAGTGTATTTACAGCCTGGATGCAGAAATGTGTTTTGCTCAAAGCTGCTACCTGAGCATATTTTTCCGTTGCAGTGTTTGTCACGTGGCAATGCAAATATAGTTTGGCCTCTTCATTTGAATATAGTGCAATTCAATTAGCAATGTTCCTTCTACGTCCTTAGCATTGTCTGCCCCAAATGTGGCTGGTAGCATGATTCCTCAATTCAGAGACCTCAGTCACAGTGGACCCAGCATCCTCTTCATCAAAGTATCTTAAGCTTGAATTCCATCCCTTGCTTTCAAAGCTTCTGACAGGTGACCCCTCTCTCCACTCCTTCCTCAGTTCTCTGAATTCCTTATTTTTTTTCATTTGCTTCCTCACTTCTCTCCTTCATGTAGAAGTCTATCCGTACTAGCTTAATGAAAAATCTTGCTCTTATTATTTTTTAGTCTTCTTGAACTCTGCCTATTTGTCTCCCTGACAATCCCTATATAATGCTTCTCTGCCAGCGCCATTTAAATGCTCTGCCTTAAAGGATGGTCTACTAAAACAAATGGCATTGTCACTCTGGCTTCTGCTGAGCAAGCTTAGCCTTCACTTTCCCTGCTCATCCCGGCTTATATTTCATATTATATTGGTAGGGGCTATTTCAGTCTAGGGGTTCCCTGATTTTGTGGCTGTCCTCAACCCATCCAAGACAAGGAGTTGCTATTCTTGCAGGTGATAATATTAACTAAAGCTAAAAAGAATCAGAAAAATGATCACATCATTCTGTAAATGTGCAACAAACTGCACAGAGCAGGCACAAGACAAGAACAAATTATTACTATTGTATATTTCTTGTTATATGGTACTTCAACGTGCTTTTGGTTAAGATTCTGTCCTCTCTGTTCAGTCCTATTTTCCATTTTCTCCGAAAATAAATCTTTGGAATGCTGTTCTGTTTGCACAGGATGCTTCCTCCCTTCTGACTGACTTCAAAGCAATAGCAGGCAAGGCTTTGAGGCTCCCGTTTGTACAGCATCAATTTTGGATGACTAACTCCTGTGGAGTTTTTCTGGCAATATTATGTATTTGCAAGAAATAGACTTTACAGCATCAAGCCTAATTTCCAAATCTAAATTAAGTGGAGATCATTTCTTATGCTTCATAGCCACATTTCTCCACCTGGCTTCCAATTTTGTCCTTTTCATTTGGAATGCGTACCCAGCCGGCAACAGCGACAAAGCAGCACTCGCAGAAGACAAACTGCACGTGGTAATCAGTTGTATCTGCAAAGCTGGTATGAAGCGTTGGGACCTGCCAGAAAACTTTGTTCAAAATCTCTGAAAAGAAGAGAGTTAACACCTTTCATTAAGAACTAGGAGATGGGATGGGTTTAAAAGTGAAGCCGCACACAAGTGTGATAATGAACTAAAGCAGGTGTCTTCCCTTGCCAAGTGCACGGTGACCCAGTGCAGTACCAGAGGACAGTGTAAGCACTCACGATGTGGAGCATGATCAGTGTGTCCAGTGCTCCCTGTCAAATCAGACCTTCTGTTCCTGTTCTGTACAAATTGCTTGAGTGGGAGAAGCTCGACTGCTTTTGGAACCTGTGTACATGTGCAGTAGAATTGATACAAGCTCCTGTTGTCCACATGTCTGGATTTACAAACATCTGGAAAAAGGGTTGGAGCTACAGCTTTAGTGTTGCTACTGCTAAGCCTTTAGAAATCTGAGACAAATATCCAAAATTTTCAATTTTCATTGGAAGAAAATATCCAGGAGAAACCTGGATACAGGAGAAACCCAGATGTGGGCTATCCCTGCGTATGTGGATTGCTCTGTAGAATGGATGTCATATGCAGAATTGAGATGCTTATGTCTTGGACAACAAATGTGTGTACGGAACGCCTGCCTGGAGAGCAGAACTGTGTAGTACAACTAGTTCAGTGACAGCCGTTATTTTCTGTAGGAAATCTGGAGGTGTTTTTGTGACTGTACTCATTTTATTGTTATTTATTTAGTGTGAGTCTACAGATCATCCCTTTTGTGCTTTTGACTTTCAAAAAAAATCCCTCAAAACTAACCCTGCAACCCTTTAAAAAAGGTAACATTATATTTAGAAATATTTTCGACTTCAATACAAATCTTCATGTAAAACTGGGTTTTGTTCATTGCTATAAACAACATATTCATGGAGAGAAAGGAAACTGTAGACTAACACAATTGCTCCAGCAGAATACCCTTGTTTTGGCAAAGGAATGTGGATCAGTTCTGCCAGTTGGCCTTTGAAATTTAAAGGGATTTGAATTAAGTATTGAAAGTAAACTCTAAAAGTTAAACTGGAAGAGTCTCATGAAGCTAACCGTGAGATTCTTAGACAGCTTTGTTGGGCACATTCACATTGCATTTTATGAATGAAAATTCACTGAAGACCTCAGGACCTCATCTCATATTATGAAGATACATAATTTGATATTTATTTTTTTAAATTGTAGGCTATTTTTCAAATCCCTTATAGTCTTCTTCAATAAAAGATGGGGATATTCCAGTTTTCATCATTTGCCCTGAGCTGCAGATTTTGGGTAGGAGTTTAAAGTTGTTGCAGCTTATGGAAAGGTCACTGTTTTTTTAAATACCTGGTGACTTTAATTATTCCACAGTTCATTTATGTGAGGAGAGGAATAAGAGATAGACCAGCAGTTGCCTTTTCAGGATTCACTAATTCAGCTCCATGACTGTGAGACTATTTGCTGTGATCAACCTGAGTGCCTTGAAACACTCTGAGGCACAAAGCAGTTCCTCCACTTGGTGAGGGAGCCTTGAGGGTGTCTGTCTATGCTTACTTCTGTACTCCCTGATATTTTCTATGGGGCAGAAAGTTCATCCTTGAAATGTGTAAAATAAGAAGTTAAGATTATCAGGCTCTATTCTTATTGTGTCTCACGGTTCTTTTATCACACTCTCCCCAAGGTGGTTTCCTCTGTGTGGCAAGGGTTTAGGTGTTCACACTTTCTAAGAAAGTCTTCTCCTTCAAAAATCCAGAAGAACTCAAAAATTATGTGGTTCTTTTTGCCTTTGAGAAGTATGTAACCTACCATAAACCTACCTGTTTGTTGTGACGAGTCAGGCTCCTCCTGGAAGGATTCTTCTTTGCTAGTGGAAGGTGCTGCTTCAGGGTTTATAGTGTGGAATTAAAACCAAAGTGAATCCTTCCATCCAGCTCTTCTAGCCCCATCATGGATTTTCTTTTTACTGCTTCATAAGATTTAATATATAAAAAAAATTAAATATATTTATCACCCATGTTCCAGCCTAATTTTTTTTTTTTTTTGCTTCAAGTTTGATGACTCCTTTTTCCTCTCTGTCACATGGCTGGTTGTCTTTAAGTTTAGTAGCTGGACATTGGTTTTTCCATAGTATTTCTAAGGTAACTCCATTTTAACATAAAGTGGTTATTGTAGTTTAGTCTGCCCCTCCTAGCCATACCTGAATGACCCCTCAAATCTTACTTCCTTGCTTCAGGAAAAATTAGCCCATCAGTAGCAGCAGGTCACAGTACACCAAAGGGAATGCTGTCAGGTTTGGTATAGAAGTCATGTTGTCATTTCCTGTACTCTCTGTGAGCACATTCAGAACCACAGTTTAAAGCTTACATTCTATTTATCAAGTCTAATGGACCTACACAACACAGAAGGAAGAGTTCTGCAGGCACAAGGAAACCAGTTTGAGCTTGTTCACTTGCAGAAGCTTATGGTTGCTTTTGTTGGCCAAACAGAACTGAGTATATGCAGAACTTCTGGAGACTGGCCTGTAGCATAATGCAAGTTTTATACATCTTAGTTATTTCTGTGGTATGTTTGCTAGAGTTTGTTTTCAGAGAGATATGGTTCCATGAAGCAGTTTATTTATGAAATCCATAAGGCTTCCCAAAGCCTGAAGCAGCAGGATGATGGTGATTAATGAAGGCAGACAGCATGTGGCTATGAGTCCCAGCATAGCTCACGTATTAGGAGTATTCTTCAGGCTGCAGGGGAAGCAAGGAGAAATGATCTGCTCAGCCACAGTATTTTGATTCTGAATGTTCTGCCATACTTAAACTACATGTTGCATTAGTAAATTACATATAGGAGGATTATATGTGAATAGATTTTCTTTGAGTTACAGTAAAATGAGAAACAGCTTTCTACGAGTAGTGAAATCTTTACTGTATGATCAACATGTAGCTGTAAAATGAGACACCTGTTACTGTTCTTTTGCTATATAGCTTATGAAGGTTTGTATAGGAGTTATATACTATTACTGCTTCTGTTACAGAAGATCTGGAGACCCTAAGTGGCCTCTGGCACCAGGAACTGTGAAATATAAAATGGGAGTAGGTCTTCAACCTGAAAAATGTGCATTCTAAGTAGCACGAAGATGAAGGTTATACATGACCCAGAGACTGCAGGGAGGAATGATGGAGGCATGGGCAGTCGGTGTTGCAGCTGCTTTGTTCTGAAGAGACAATGTGCATTAACAGAAGCACTCTCTCCTTTAATGGCCTCTAACACACCCAAGGGTACTAGGGCACTGCAAAGTCTTTGCAAAGCTGAGACACAGCTGCTCTTCATAACCAGATCTGCAGTTGTTGGACAGGAATGTGCCACGTAGCCAAATGAGTTGGTTCCTGTGTCAGGGATGACTCAGTGCACAGGCCCACTGTGCCTTTAGCTGACAGAAACCTCTTAAGCAGAGGTGTTCTCTTTGGATGAAGTGCTGGCTGTGGGATATGGGTAGATGTGGTGGCTTCTCATGTCCTCCTCATGATCACTCTCTCATGTGATGTATTCCTCAGCAAACATGAGGATGTGTATGTAAACATTTGACTTTATCTATACACCTAGTAGCTATTCAGTGGGAGGTCTCATATCAGTACTCTTTTTTTTTTTTAAACTTGCCAGAGCTAATGATAATTCCACCAGCTTTGTACAAAAATGAATGAAATTATGTTTTAGCATGGAGCTGACATCTCTAGATGCCAAGACAGTAACTGTTTTGTGTGAGAAATATGAGTGCCAGAAATTTTTTTCTTTTCTCTTTGCTCCTCTGTCATTAAAGCTCATTGAAAAAAAAAAAAAAGAAGAAAACAGAAGGTAGCATCAAGAAAAAGAATAGTTATTCTGAATATGAAATTGTGACAAATCTGTGTCACATGACAAAAGGAAAAACTATCAGAATTATGCTTATTGGGAGGAACACTTTGCAGAGGAACTCTTCTATATGGAACTGAATCTTGTTCCTCAGAAGAATCCAGCTTAGATTGTACATCACATCCGCTCATCTAAAGAAACCCAGAGGCAGAACAAGATGCCAGGCTACCCAGTGGTGGGTGCTAAGAAGTAAACAGCTCTGTCTCTCAACATTTGCAGCTTCAAAAACAATGTGATATCACAATACAGAATATTTAATACGGTTGTTGCAGTGCATTTTTTTTTTTTTTTTTTTTTTGTGGCTGCTGCTCTCAAGAGTCTGGGCTTTGGAGGATGTCCTAGGGCAGGCTGATTCCTGCATTTTCATAGCTCTGTGACTTGCCCATCCATTTCTGGAGGGTTCAGTTACTTTTTTTTGTGTTCCCCCCCCAAGTGCAAAGGGTATGCAGATGCTCAGCCTCCTTTCCTTTCCTACTGCAGATTATGGGATGAGTGCCATTGAGAAGAGACAGGCTTTATGAATGAGTGTAGCCACTCAGGTCACAGGTCATTTTAGCAACTAGCCACAAAACAGTGCATGTCTGAAATAACTCCTTTTTTTTCAGATTTATTTTCAAACACAGATACTGCCACCCTTATCCTGGCATGAAGAGAGTGGCGTAAGTTATGAGTATGCTGGGCTCTTCCTTTTAAGGAGAAAAATGGACTGTGAAGACATAAGTGTGTTTCACCACCAAAGAAGCCCTCATGTGGGTCATGAGAGCAAGCCAAGTATAGTGAGGAGAGAAATGGAGGACGGCCTAGGCACATACCTGCTAAAATGCAAAGCTGATGCCTTCAGTTGCCCTCTGAACTCCAACTGATTTATTTGTGCTGCTGCCTTCCTACCAGAAAGGCACCCTTGTCAACTCCTGGGCCTCCCAAAGACTCCTGTCTGGTGGTGTTGTCATGGGGTCCATGCCTGACTCCCTAAAGAGCTCACTCTCCAGGAGAGACAAGAGGATGCAGACTTTCCTACCAGCAAAGACAGCTAACAATGAAAAGTACCGGTGATCTGTACCAGGTCTGTAGGAACAGCTGAGTTCTCAACAATATCTGAGGTGAGGTAAATGTAAAGAAAACATCTAATAGAGAGCAATGTGAGGTATTTTGTAGATTTTTGTAGGGATTTTCTTTAGAAAATGAACACTGCTCTGAGCAAATTATTCCAAGCCATCACTACTCCCAGTTCTTCCCCACATTTCTGTTCTCAAACTCCTACTCCTTACTTTGTTAGAAAAGTAGAAGTTAACTGTTAGGCCATTGTGTTCTTCAAAATGAGTCAATTCTGCTGTATCCAACTGAGTTCAGTTCGAGTTTAGCTTCTGACTAAGACAAAGTACAATTAAAATGGGGAAAGTGGCACAGTGCTTAGTACTGTGTCTGCTAATTGCTCCAGTACTTTCATTTATTGTGACAGCTCTCCATGATGCATTAGCACTCTGGTGAGTTCCCCCCCACCTTTAGCAGCTTTTGCTTAGATGAATTTCTGAGTAGTGCTGCTGCACATTGGTGAGCCGAGCACCTCACTCACTTTGCAACTGTTAAGTCTGGTCCTGGGTTTGCTACTGTTTAAAGTTCATATTTCATCTTCTGCCTCCTGTAATCACAGGAGGTACTGTGGCTTTGTTCCTGCTTTTGTTTTTCTCATTTCCCCTCTCCTCTCACTCCTGCTGCACTGCAGGCAGACTGTTCAGCTGGAGCCAGTCGCGGAGCCGCAGAGCAGGAGGCAGGAGGGCTAGTGTCATGAGGGTAAAGCAAAGGAGAAGAAACTAAGAAAGCAAAGTTAAATATCACTTAGTACACTATTTACAGGATAGAAGTGTTGATATTCTTGAAAAGATAGGATTTACAAAGTATGTGAAATCTATAAAGTCTACTAGGACATTGACTCTGCAAGTTACCTGCACTGCACTTTTCTGCCCTCTGCCAGGTGCTGTGCTACCAACAACTGCCTGAGGAGTGCACAGTGGCTTTGTATGGGGTTCAGTGGGAGCAGAGGGTAGTTCTGGACCAAAAGGAAACCCAACACTAGGAGTCAAAATGGCCAAAACCTTTTCTCAGCTACACTCAAGACAACAGGCTTAAATGAAACCAGGGTGGGAAGTGTATGCAGAGGTAGGTACAGTTGCAGTATTACTAGTAAGCAACTACTTGGTGTATATGTGACTCCATGAACGTCTGATTATCACAACAAACAGGTGGCCTCTTTACATAGAGCTTTAGGGGCACACTTGGGTGCTTAAATAAGTGAAGAATCTAGCTGGGTTCTTGAAATTTACTTTGAAGACAGTATGAGTCAGGTACAGGGAGATGTATTTCTGGACTTGCTTGCCTGAACTTTTACACAGCTGTATTTCTGCTGCTCTGGCTTGCAGCCTTTTAGGTCATAGAATCATAGAATCATTT
>NW_008593870.1:8017-13604 GCF_000691845.1 Merops nubicus | reverse complement strand
ATCTATCCAACTAGTAATTTCATCATAAATAGTAATAGAAATAGTAATTTCATCATTTTCATTGAACTGTTTCCCTATGTACCTGTCTCTACTTCTTCCCATGAGAAGACAAAGAATATTATTACATAGAAGGAAGACCTTTTCTGTTTGCTTATTACTGCTGGGGCATCTCCTTACATGTTTCTTGAGCATGGTAGTCAACACTGACTGTGCTTAAAAGTTTCTTTTTCTTGCACCTTGAACAATGGAAGTCTGTACTATACCCAGGATTTCAAAGTCCTTTATATTCTTAAGAAAAGTAAACTAATTCAGAGGTTGGTCCATTGCTCAGGTGCTTCAAAACCTTAACCAGTGGAAGAAAATTTGCTCTCTGTAATGGCAGCCACCAGTAGATTTGCTGCTCCCCTTGGGATGCAAGTAAGGTGATAGACCTGAAGTCTGTTGGTTAGAGCAGGCTCTTTATTGCCAGTGCCACAGCTGTTAGCATAAGTCAGTCAGGTGCAGGAGGGGCAGGGAAATGGGAAATTGGGAGATGTGCCCCACTGAGAGATGCTCTCTGCTCTGCCAGTTAACAACAGTATCTGTGGGGTAAGGACTGTCAGGCTGTGCTGGGAATGACTTGTGGCTGCATGCAGGATTTACAGCTATGAACTAACAGAGATCTTTGCGCTGACAGTTGATTATGGGGTGGGGCAGGGGATGGGATTTTTGGTGAAAAAGCAGATACAGGCCTGCTTCTTTTGCTGTAACGATGTTGACCTTATAGCCTGTTGCAAGCCAAAGACTTCTGATGCTCACATCATTGCACATGCTATGTTGTGCCCCTGAGCGAGAGGGCAGTGCTGAGCCTACATCTGAAAATTAGATTTGATGTTGATGTGTGTATATGAGATTTTTTACATCTGAAGTTCCCAGTTACACATAAGTATCGGTTGTTTGAGACCTTCACAGCTTATCATACACATTAGGAGTACCTTCTTTTTTTTAAAATTTGGCCTGACAAGCTCTGGATGTTTTCATATTGCTGTTTCATGCACACCTTGAAGACATCCTGAATCTTGTGAGTGGTGCAGAGTCCACTGAGTGCTAATTTCTAGTTTCTCAGCTTAAACAGACTTTGCTTTCTTCCCAGTGCCTTTGCTACGATCAACACTGATCTAGATTATCTGTCCTGGCAGCGTGAGAGCACATGTGAACACCTAGCCCATGAACTTCAGCAGTAGCTGAGTATTTGGTTTAATAACTCAAAAATCTAATGCCTGCGAGCTGTTCTGTTCGATTGCCAGTGGTCAAACAATGCGTTTATCCTTGTCTTATCAGAGCATGATTTACCTGATACCCTAATTACATTGTTCTAACAAAAAAGTCTTATTTGTAGCTGCCTGAGGATAGAAGGATGAGTGTATATAGCAAATACTATTTACTAACTGTTCGAGTGTGTGAATAGGATAGTCTGGTACTTACTTTTCATTATATGCAAAATTAAGTGTAACAATCTCTAATAAAAGTCAAAAAACATTTGAGGAAAATTTTACATTATGCTTTTGTTCAGAATGACAAAATCAGTTTCAATTTTTTCAATGTAAACCTAAAAATTAGTGAAACCAGAAGAAAAAAAAACTGTTAAAAAAGTAGTTCAGCTGCACTGTGCAATTTTACAAGTTGTTTTCACGTGTTAAAATTGTTCCTAATTTGCAGTGTATTCAAATTGCTTCCTATAGTTTGAGTCATTGTAATAAGATGTCTTTTTTTACTCAAAAACCTCTTCCATGCTTTTAGCCAGAAAACAGTTAAAACTTATTTTTACATACTCTAGTAGAAGGGAAATCAGAGTCGTGATAAGCTCTCATTTTATTTTTTAAAAGTTGTGAGTTTTTCCTTTTGAGAAACTAGGGTGAAATAGTGCATTTTTATTTCAGCTAAAAGTGCAGTAAAAGCAGTGATATATTTTTTCTGACATATAATTGATTTAGAACTGCAAGATGTGACTGGAAGGAAAAATAAGAAACTGTTGCTATTTCACTAGTTATAAAGAGTAAAGAAAGACCATTTTGTATGAAGGTCTCAGAGGGAAATCCAATGCTAATGAAAATTTCTCGGGTTGCAATATCTTTTTTTCTTTCTTTCTTTCTTTTTTTTTTTTTCTTTAGACTACAAACATCTCAAACCATTTACAAAGCATGTGGCAGACAGGAATTGCTCTAGTTTATAAGGACCCCGCAGAAGAAAGAAAACAAACAAACAAAAATACTCTTAGGCTAGCCTAGAAAGGGGGAACTAAAATTCTTTCTTTTCTTCTTATGCCTAGGCTGTCTGGGAGAAGAATGTTAACCACTGGTCCCTAGCAGCGTATCCTGATTTTTGATCACTTATATTAAAGGAAAATCCCCATTTCAGAGAGTGTGCAAGATTGTGTCAAAGTAGAGAATACCACACTCCATCTCAAAAAGAAAGGTAAGGCAATGTTTTTCTGCTGATCCTTTAACAGTGGAAGTGATGTCTTCATTTAACAGCTCATTAAGTTGGGGGCAGAAGTGAAAATTTAGATAATAATTGAATGCTAAAGTGCTTATTTTAACCTTCATGTTCTAACTTACAAACAGAAAAAAATGAGGTTTTTCATGTTAAAGGAAGACTGTAGTGCATGAGTTACTGTACTAAAAACTATTTTTGGTGTAGCTTATGTCTATATTTTAGGAAAAACGTAAGTACTGCACACAACAGCAATTACTTTCATTTCAACCACTGAGGTTATTCTTAGTCACGCAGAGATTTATGTAGTCTCTGGTCTGCCGAGCAGCTCTCATTTTGCCCAGGCAGATAGACAGTGTGTTTGTAGGATGATGCCACTGGGAATTAGTGCTAAGTAATAGTCCACCACTTAGGCTTCTGTCAGAACAGATCTGCACTGTTTTCCTTCCTGACAGGTTTTGGATTGATCAGTTATTTGTAAAATATTTACAACTCCACTTCCACAGATGCTTCAGTTCTAAAAACTGTTTTCAGCTTCTTCCAATAATTAGAACATATTATACTGTGCACGACTCCTCTAAAAGTGGAATGACAGCAGCAGAGGATTTTTTCAATTCAGATTTTTTTTTCTTTCCCTCCCTTTTTTTTTTTTTTTTTTTGGCCTGAGAAGAAAATCGGAGTCGTGAATGATAGGTAAAAATTTCTTTCCAGAGCAGCCATTCTGCAGCATGGTCCTAGAGCAAGTATGACTTCATTTGCTAACCCCCTACTCTATACTGTATTTCTGCAAAACTGGGTTCAGTGTCCATCCAATGTAGAAATGCTGTCTTTGACTTTGCACAAAACAGAGGTTCTGTTATTCAAAGTTATTTATGTTGTTTAAAGAATCTCTCCTATCTAACCAATATCACTCTACATTAAAAGACTATTAGTTAACAAAAATCCTGCCTTACTTTTGACTGTGCCAGAGTGTACATTTGACTAGTGTGTTATGTGGCAAGAGAATGAATGATAAGCAGATATCATTGGCAACTCTTCTGAGATGATCAGCTGCAATTCCTTGGCTTGTTAAGAACAAGTCATAGTCATCAGGACATTTTTCTGCCCAAAAAACCTACTACAGCTTGGCTGAAGATATGCGTGTACTTTTCTAATATCAGTTTAAGACACATTGTCTGTTAAGGTCTAATGGGTAGAATATGTTCTTATTTTTCCAAAGCAGGTAGATAGAAAGTGTGCCACCACCAATGGAAGGTGCTTTGTGAATGCAGGATGCTTCCGACCTGCTCTCCGTTATCTCATATTGCCATGCTACTTACGTGTAAGGGTTACAGACCCTGAGACATCTTCTGTTTCCTTTTAATAGACTTCATTTCTGCATGTATACAGCAGTTTTCAAATAGCCCATTTTCTACTTTGTGAAGTAAATTACGATACCTATTTTACTTAAAATACAAATATTCAGAAGCAGTCTATGAGAGTGGTCAGTTACCTTATCGTCTCCAGTTTGGCTAATACAAATTTCATAAATGAAGCATGTAAGGCATACATTACTGTATAGAATTTGCATGTAATTTTTCTTCCAAGAGAATTAAAACTAGCTTTTTTCTGACAGTGCACCCCACCCCCGTGTCCTGTTGTTAGGATATTCTGCTTTTTACTGCAAAAATAGGACCAAAACTTCAACAGGAAATAATTTGTACTATGAGTAGAGATTTTGCTTTATCCATAAGATTCTCTTTATTGTAAATAATTTATGAATGTGTTAGTCAATTTTTGGACAAGTTTATTGAAGTTTAATGTTTATTTTTTAAAATATATATACTTTTTTCTTGCTCATTCTACCCTTTCACATTTTATAGGTTAAAATGCTTACAGCTTCACTCTTATTTATTGATGACCCTATCCTGCTTCTCCAGAGACTTCATCTTTCTCTTAAGGCACGCTTTTTGTTTTCATTCTTAAAAAAAAGTGGAAGAATAGGAAAACCTTTGTTATTTTGTGTTTGATTAAAGTTTCTGATGTCATTTGTATCATTCAAAGCTATTTTTCTCCTTTTATTCCATTAATTTCTTGTTCTCCTTCCTTTGCTTCTCTTGTTCGTTATGTTTACCCAATTCAGACTTCTTTCTTACAATAATGATGATTATGGATACATTTGATTATGTTCTTTCGGTCACTTTGGTTGAAGTACAAACAACAAAGATTTTATGGAGTGAGTCACTGTGCAATACCTAGCTATGCAAATAATATATTTCCTTCTTTTCATGAAGAAGAGATCCTGCCAAGAAGACAGAGACCTTAGTTAAGTCAATGTCATGTTGTAGCATTTGGTCATGATTAATTTTATAGATTTCTAGACTTTTTGTGTTATACTTGCAATGAGTTTTAGTGATAATTAGAATTAGCCTCAATGTGAAAAGTCCCTTGATTTGTGAATCCTCTAGATAATATTAATATGAATGAATGGGTTATCTTCTCAAATTTGATATCACACAATCAGCCAGGACGTCTTTCACTGTAAACATACTCTGATTTCATGCTGTCCTGCAACTCGGCCTTAACCTTCTTTTGTGCAGAACATTGTTGTATCCTCATCCTAGCCCTGTGCATGAGTGACCTCACATACCAGAGAAAGCTGCTTATTTAATCCGTGGTTTGCTTACCTTGTGCCTCTGACCATGCAGGGCTGGAAACCGAGGTAGTGAGCTCTAGAGCTGAGTAGCTCCATGCTTGCAACATGTAGAAAACTCCTCTAAAAAACTCATCTGTGCTTACCATAGTCACATCTTCCCACTGCATGGCCTTTCCAATATCTGTCCTCCATAGAAAGAATCAATTTATTTTTCTCCTCCATGACTGAAGAACAATTAAGAAGATGGCCTGAGAGTCACAGCAATCCACAGTTTCATGGACAGTATTTTTTGATATGCAATTAACTGATTAGTTCAGAATATCACACTGTCTGCAGAAGTGCACAGAACTTTACAGCAGGAGTTGAAAACTCATGTGGTTAAATCCATCTGAGGAATTCCTCCATTCTTGAGGAATCTCCTGCTTGTGTGTATTTCTGTGGCCACCATATAGAGAACTGGAGGCTGCCAGCTTCTGAGTC
>NW_008593870.1:0-7986 GCF_000691845.1 Merops nubicus | reverse complement strand
TCTTTCCCTTTCTAGGAATGGTGAGATCCATGCCTAATATTTACCAGGTTGACAGCCTGTAAAGTTTGGGAAGTGGAGAGGGTTGGGGTTCTTTAATTATTACTGGCAAGGAAGTGGGAGGATAGTTAGGTAGATCTGCCGTAATGTGGAAGCTACACCTGACATTTTTGGGATCTCCAAAAGAGCCTGGAGAGAGTGAAGTGAATGGTACAAGCCCCTCTACAGAAATTTTCTCTGAGAGGTAATACTGTCATGATGAAGAACAGAGTTATTCTCAGTCAACTTGCTTTGAAATAATGGTAAGAAAACTATAAATAAAACAACATAAAAACAAAAGTAGCTGCCGTGTCATGTTTTTCATGTTCCTTAAAGCCTCTGAACATATAGCTAAACTAGTTAACTTTTGTATCTGCTGTGTTTCCCCAGGAAGCTACCTAGTACACAAAACCTTCTCTTCGTAATTTTGCAAGAATATTTTTTTCTGGTTTTGCTTCCCTTGGATAAAGTGGATAGTGTATCTGTGTTAAAATCAGAGCAGTCTTTATATTCAACCTCTAGATGCCTGTGTTTTTGGATCTTTGTGCTTAATAGAGAGTCAGAGTTTTAGAAAAATTAATATAATAATTTCTAAGGCAGAGCTATTTTTTGTGAAATGGTTTGATTGCAATAGTAAAGCTTGGTCCTATTTAAATCTGTTTCTTCATGTTAATTACCAGGTTATAATTGGAATTTTTGTTCCTAGTGTAGTTAGTAGTTCCCTAGCAAGACTTCCATGCTCACCAGAAGTTTTTTTGGAGCAGCTTTTATCTCAAAATGGGACCCAAACTATGAAGCTTGACTGGTTCATGAGTTTTTTCAATGTGTTAAAAATTTCCTGTGTCAAGTCAAATTTTTTTTTTTTTTTTACAAGACCAGGAGCTATGTTTGCGACATTTAGATCAGTTTCTGTTTGGATTTTTATTTTTGTGGTCCTGCTGATGACAGGAGCTTATGTGATTAATCTGGGTTTAGTTAATCTCTAGGTTACATTCTTTTCATTTCTTCCAGGTTGAATTCTGAGAAAATATCAATGAAGAGTACTATAAGCAAAATTATCTGAGGGCAAAAGGTGATCTATACTTCCTCTAGTACTTTTAGAACTGAGTCAATTAAAGTATTCCTTATAGCTATTTTTTTTTCTGGCTGCCTCTACATTAGAGCTTTAAAGTTCAAATTTGGATCTGAATAGTACTCAGGAATTCAGGTTTGTGGGTTTGAGACAGACAAAAACTGACACAAATCCTGATTTGACTTTGCGAAAGTGATATTTGTGTTTGTGATGTCCTGCCTCAAGCACCCAGCAGTGGATAGTCTTGGAAGCCCTGGTTCATGAAAAGAGAATCACGTGCTTAATTTTAATAGGATTCAGTGCTTCCTTGAGCTGGAAGCTCATTCTGGCCCTGGGCTTTAGTGGCTGACTAGGAAGAGGAGAGGTAAAGCTCTTCAGGAAATTCTAAAAAAACAAGAGACCCATGTAGATATCAGAGCTAATTCTGATACGGATTCAGCACTGACAATGGCCTGACTATCTGATCTGTATTCAAAGATTTAAAATTCCCTGTGGCTGTCCTCCCCTCTGACTGACTGAATTTCTCAACTGAACTGCACCTCAGAGACTTAGCACAGCTTTAAAAAGTTGCCTGTGTACTTTGTTGTTTTTATTTCATGTTTTACCGCATTGCTTGATCTTCTTGGAGATCTGTGATGTCCTGAACAGGCAGTAGGCAGAGATGTCTTCAAGATGAGGTCCTTCTACAGCTCCATCATTTTTATCATTAAGTAGAAAGGGGAGCTGAACGTTCTGTCATGACTGGAGAATTTTTCCCACTGCAGGGTCCTGCTGAGGTTGCTGATTTTTCTTGCTATAAATCAAGATAAACCAATCATATAGTGCTGGTTTGTATCTTACTCTTTTTTCCATACTGCATATGTTACTGTCCAAAAGTAAGACTTCTTCCCCGAAAAAGAATGGTTCTGGAGATGAAGGAAGAATATGAAAGAGGTATAACCCGTAGGCAAGTTTCACTGGAAAAACTCTCCAAGGCCTTTTAAACTGTTATTTTAATCTGGTTATATGTTTTACAGAAGGACAAATTTTGTAATTTTTAATGGCTATCATCTTTTTAGATCTGGAAGCTATAATGTGCCATTATGTTCCTGTATAACATAGGCAGTAAAAATCTTTTATTGAGCTGATTAATGTAGTTTTTTACTCCATGGTGAATCTTAAAGTATGGAAAACATGCAACTAGATAGGTAATTTGAAGAAAATAATTTTCTTGTACTTCTGCAGCATTCAGGTAGCTAACAGTGAATTATACTATAATGCTGTTTAACACTATTAAACTGCTTAATAAAGTGTTTATTTATGGTGCTGCTTGCTTATTGTGCTAAATAGAAATACTGCAAATATTATTTAAATTATTATATAAATATATAACACTTTTAGCTGCCTTCATTAGTGATATGACAAAGTAATATGGACAGTAAGATGGAAAACAGGTTTTGCACAATGATGTGACTTTCTTATTACAGGGCTCTGCAATTCTGTGGTGGTGTGACTTACTGATGCTGCTGCATTTTGTTATGAAGCACAGTTATAATTTTCACATATTAAAGATTTCATAATGTAATGACTGTTGTACCCTCACAATACTGCTATTGCATCGTTCTGAAGCAGCCTAAAAAGGAAGACATTTTACTGCATGAACAACAATTTAAAAAGAAAGGAAGGTTAACCTTGTGTTTGATTCAAAATCTCAGCAGTTATATAAATGTGTTGTGCTACACTTCTTGTTTCAGTAACATTTGAAAAACAAAACAAAACAAAAACACCCACAAAAACCATGGCTGCAGCTGAAAGTGATACTAACCAAAATATTCACTCTGAGGTACTGGGTACTGATGATTCAGGTACTGTAAAAACTGTTTTTTTGGTTGTAAATTAAAGAGACAGAACACATTTTCATTTTATTTACAGAGGAAGCCTCCTCCTTCCTCATAAATTACTGCAAGGAATACGCTTATGGTTGTGTCTGAAAATTGTAGAGCTGACTGGGCTGGTCTTGCAGTTCCTCCTTACTACATCTGGGTCTCCCAGTGTCTTTCCTACATGGTTTGTAGCATATTTGAACACTTGGGCTGGCATGTTCCAAGTACAGCAGGACTTGTCTTAGTGTTTTCTTCCTTCTTTCCTTCCCTTTTTTTTTTTTCTTTTTTTTTTCCATTCTTTCAAGCTGTTCAGCTTAATTCTAGTATTCTGTGAAAACAAGTCCTAGAAACTATCTCCAAGAAGCAATATTGTATTCAGTTTATTTTGTATTTCCTCTTTTAAGTTAATTTCATTATATTTCTGAGTCCCTTGTCAAGGTGAATGTTCTTGTACTTCATGTATGTCTCTAGCTGTTTAATATACTATATTGAGAAACTTTTCCCGATTATGGATCTAAATTTTCTCAGGCAACATTTTGTCCCTGAAAATACTTAGAGACTCCTAATTAATTTTACTCCTTTCATTCTCTTCTAGTCTCACAGCAAAGTGAGTACTGAAAGAAAAAAACTATCTTTAAGGATTCAAAATATGATATTTATCTGTTCCCAAACTTATGGGATTTCCTCTGTCAAGCTATAAAAAGAAAGCTACCATAAGGAAATCTCCAGTGATGGAAACATAGGAAGGAATTATGGAAACAAGATCATGATCCTGAGGGTTTTTTCCAACCTAAACAATTCTGTGATTCTATAAAGAAAACAGCTCTTTCAGTTTCCAGTTCAGGAAGTTGCTTGAGGACAAATTAAACTCGAGGGTTAGTGTTGGGGTTTTGGTGTCATAGCTGCATACATCGTTAGTGAAAACAATACCATCTGTATATTTTACATCTGCTGAAGTGTTATTAAATAGGCTGAAGACATTGTACTTATTTTCTCTAGTCATATTCCCAGCTGTCCTCATGGAAACCAAAACCTTTCCAAGGAAACTAGCCCAGCAATTTTAAAATTGACAGTCTTTTAAAATGCATTATCTGATCTGTTATGAAAATGAAAGGCAGTCTTCATCACCTAGAACTTAATAACTTGTAGTTCATATAAAGTACATAAGGGAAATTTATATAGCCTTTGTGATATCTATACAAAGTTGTAAATGGACAAGCCTACAGTTCAGTCAGGTGAAAGAGTATGAATATGTATGAGCAAAGACATACTGAACTTTCTTATGGAAATCTTAATTCTAAAAGCATAAAACATTTCCTAAGAAGACTGAAGTGCCTTTCAGTCTGCAAAGAAATGTGACCTGCGTTGAGCCCTTGTTACTGAAGCAGAAGGTAACAGTGCTTTCTCTGGCTTTAAAGATTCGTGTATCAACTAACTAAAAGTTAGGTGAGCAACATCACCCCCAAGATCAACCAATGTTGTTTATCATACTAGTGCAACAGAACACACTGAGGCAATTCATCTCCCTTATGAGTGCTTGACTCTGTTGGTGGCAGCAGTTTGTGTAAACGGTAGAAAGACTTTTGGGGAGAAGACTTTGTTGTTTGTATTAAAATGGATGGTTGATACAATTATGGAATGGGATTTTTAGATGTCTGCACTAAATGCCAATTTCTCCTTCTGGTTTTAAGAAGCTTGAAAGAACTGTGCAATGGTAGCTCCTAAGAGTTAAAGTACTGCTGAAAGCTGTCCCCAGAAAAGACATGATATAATCTCATGAACTGCCAGTTTTCTGCTAATTTCATGACCTTGACTTCAGAAATCCCAAAATCCATGAGGCAGTGATTTTAATCTTTATTTAGAAATCACATGTAGCTAATCTTGTTTAAATCCCCTCTGCCTCCTTATTTTCCTCCCCTCACTTTTCCTTCTGTCAGCCCTTCATTCTTCATCAGTTTGCCTTGAAGGCCCAGGGTGGATGAGTCAGTGATTCCAATCTGTATCCACTTAGATACCAACTGCTTTTTAGGGGAAAGCAATATCATGGTTTAGCTCAGTAGGCAGTCACGCTTTTTGAGCAATTTTGACATCTAGGACTTTTCTTTTGTCAGATATTGACTGCTGCACTCATCTGTTTCAGAAGAGCATGGTCTGTGGGATTTATTTTTTTAAATTTTTTTAAAAAAAACCAACTCATCTGCACAGATGTTACCAATTCAATGAAGATTCAGGTTTAATCTTGTGCTGATAGCTCATTTTCCTTTTTTGCCCACTCATGAGTTGTTTGTTCAGCTTTGGTCACCTGAACATCTGTCTCCTTTCCTTCCTACCTCCCACCAGTCCTCTCTTCTTCCACACTCCCAGGGAACCCCTAACACTGGCACTGCCAGACCATGTGGCACTGAATTTTGCTTTTCTGTCACATCACAGTTTGGTGGGAAGCTAATACCACATCTCTTGCTTGCTGAGTAGGGAAGAGACTGTAGGTATCTGGAATAAGAAAGGCTGAAAAGGCCAAACACCTGGTGAGAAGATCTTCCATGCTGCCACCACAACAGCACCTGAGTGCCTGAGCAGGCACAAGATGCTTCTGAAGCATCATAAATGCTATAATTCCTCATTGCTCTGGAGCTGCCACCACATGCTCAGATTAGAGATCTCTTACTTGGAGGGGGTGAGGAGGGAGGGAGCAGTTTTGTCCCTCCTTAATTCTCTCATCATCTATAAAGGCAGCAGAAAGCTGGATGGGTAACACATGATGGTATTGTTCTGTGTTGATTTTTTCTAATCGGCTAAAGTACTGAAAATGCTTCTGTCTCTTTAAAATGGTGTGGTATTTTGTGCTGTGACTACTACTGAATGCGAAGTTATTTGAGTGAACAGAATAACTTCGTGTGTGTTGAGGTGTGAGGTGACCTCATTATTCCTAAATCTGTTCCTGTTTTGTAGCACTTCTTGTTCAGCTCTACTCTTTCAGCTGCTGATGTGTTTTTATTTCTGTTCTGATTGTGTAACAGAATTTTTTTTACATGTCAAAATCACAGCAACGTAAGTTGGCTAGTTGAGCCGACCCGGGAGAAATTTGGCTGCTCATAGGCAATAATGGACAGTCATTGTCCATTATTAAGGTCAATTATCATAGACAATAATGGAGCAAGATTAAACAGGGCTTGTGACTTAATAAGGTAAGCAACACTTCCCAGGTTTTACTTTGGTTTAAGGATGTTGATTAATACAAAAGATGCTTCTTTCCAACCAAGAGTTCTGCTAAAGACATTAAAAAAAAAAAATCATTATTTTATCTTTGCGTGCACAAAGTCGGGGCTTCAGAGAAGTGTTGTGGTGGAAACTGGTAACCAAATTGTTGTTTCCCCAGCTGCTTTCAGAGGAGCATGTTGTGTGGAGCACTGGCAGGGCCTCTGCAACCAGTGCTCCTCCCAGGGCAGACATCTCTGGGGAGACACTGCTCCCCTTGACCCATTGTGGTTTTGCTGCTGCTGAGGACCATGCTCTTGGGACTGTTTGCCTGTAAATGAGGCATCTGTCCATATACAAGGAAATGAAATTTTTTTTTCTCAAAGTTGACTCTGTGAGCACCAAGCAGCCTTGCTGGTCATTAGCAAGTAGTTGTCTGAAGTAACAGATTAGAGGTGGATGACTGTATTTACCACTGCAAAAGACATGTTTTCAGAGTTCTTAAGTGAACTTGAGTTTTTCGATTTGGACCTCCAGCATTTAAGGAACAAATGAGAGACGAGTCCAACTACACTGCTTGAGATCTTTCTTTATTGCCTCCTAAGTAGTTCCTGTGGAGTGTGTGTTGTCTAAATAATGCATCCCATCTTTTGTATCATTAACCACCCTTCAGAAGCTTCCTGGCTTCCAGTGGTTTTTGCCTGGTTCATTGTCTGCCACTCTCTTTTACTTGATTTCTTTCACTAGCTTCAGTATTCTCCACTGACTTCATGTAGTTTGGAGCACTTGAGTGAGCTGATAATCTGTGGGGTTTTAACCAGCAGGTAAGTTTTCTGACCAAGAAAATTTCCTGAGTTAAAGGTCTAGTGCCTATGCCCAATCCATGGTTGCATTAATAACCTCCAAGATCTATAATTACATATGACAAAGTTTTAGCAATCCTAGTGCCTCAATTTCCTGTTGAATCCAAAACAGGTCAAGATGAAATATGAAGTCAGCTAAGGTGGTGAGAGGGAGCAAAAATTTCACTTTGCATCACTGGATGGCATCACTGCAAATTCAGTGATGTGAATTATGTAATTACTCTCTGCAGAAGGCAATGCAGAAGCAAAACACCTTGTGTGCCATATTTATTTATTTTACATGAACTGGAGCTGTTTGGGGAATGTCTGCTTTTAGATGTCTAGTACATTATACTCTTCAGCTATCAAAACCTGCTTTCGTGTAAGTCAATTGAAACAAAAACCTCTTTAAACTTTGCACTGAGGTTAATTTTGTCACTTCACATTTTAATCCTCTTTCATTTTTTGTTTTGATGTGTAAGAAAAGCTTGTGTTTCAATTTTAGTCCCTGCTTGAGCAGAGAAAGGCTGTAGCTCTGGTGGCAGGCAGTTTAGGTGTGACTGAGATAAAGCTGATATTAAGAAGTTATAGGGAGAGTGATTTCTACCAATCCATCGCAGGGTTGTCCACCACTTGTCTTTATGCCTGTTATCAGAGTGATGCTGCTCCTCAGCTGCTGTTGCAGAAAGTCCTTTGATAACCTTATGTAATCATTAAACACTGGTAATTGTCTTCAGCTAGGAGATTGTTTCATGGTCATTCATGTACCTCCAACCTTGATGCTAGATTAGGTTTTTCTTCTTAACATCTATACTTGTCAAGATTGTAATGTTCATCTATTGGTTTCCAAGGTAGATCTCAGTCATGGGGTTCGAAGTGATAAAACTGAAAAAAAAACTTGGCCGAGAGGCTTGGCTTAGACCTGTTTAGCTCGGAAAAGAGAAGGCATCTTATCAATGCTTTCATAGAATCATAGAAT
>NW_008593869.1:0-828 GCF_000691845.1 Merops nubicus | reverse complement strand
CCAGGCTGAGGAGTTCCAGCTCTCTCATCCTCTCCTCATGTGAAAGATGCTCCAGTCCCTTAACCACCCTGAAATGTCAGAATGGATGGGGAGCTATTCCAGTTCCACTTATCACGCTGCCTCACGACCAGAAAACAGTGCCAAGAAATACACCCACCAGAAAAGAAAGACGTTTTCAGAGGAGTTTCTTTTCCACTATGTGCAAGATTTTGTTACATACCCTTCTCTTCTCATTACACTGAGTGAGCATAACAATAATTTGAGATTTTTGCTGGAGAACCATCTTCCAAAAATCATTCCTAGTTTCTGGAAGTGGTCCTTGGGTTGCAATGTATTCCTGGGGTGAATTATAGCCCTAAGAAGCAAAGAGACAGGTGCTGTTTACCAACATGATCAGTGCTTCAGAACACATATGTTTCTCTGGCACACACATTTTTTAGCTTGCTCAAGCTCATTGTGTCCTTTTGAATGTGATTTCTCACATAAAGAAACTGCTTCATAATTTTTTGTATTTATTTTGAGATTACAACTCTCACCAGTTTTTGATGCTTCCAAAATATAAGTATTCTAGAACAAAATACAGAAGATGAATCTGCTATTGAATAAATCCTTTACCCTGAGAACAGGAAAGGCAAAAATTAAAGAAAAATCAAGTAATGAGGTTCCTAAATCAAAGCTCCTGATTCTTCCAGATTTCATAATCTAAGGGTTTGTTTAGTTGCAGCTATAAAAACAATTACAGACACTGAGCTTGTGCATCCCTAGTAGGGCTTGGGATGATTTTCAATCACTGATGTAGACAGAAGGTAGCAATGAGCAGGATTATGT
>NW_008593868.1:0-1631 GCF_000691845.1 Merops nubicus | reverse complement strand
CCACCCAGCTTTTGGGGCCCTGGGTTCCACCTCCCTGTCCACCATCCCCAGCCCAGCTGCCCCCTGCCCCTCGCTGTCCCTGCTGCTCTGGAGCTCAGCCAGTTTTGTCTCTGCAGCTTCCTGAACCAGTGCCGGCCCCTTTCAGCCAGCATGGGCAACGCCATTAAGTTCCTCAAGAAGGAGATTTCCTGCCTGCCCGACACCCTGAGGGAGGAGGAGGTGAGTGGCCTCACAAGCACCAGAGGACATCACTGGTGCTGGCGCAGTGGGGAGAGATGGTGGGAGCAGGGCTGCAGTGGATCTTGAGGACGGGCATCAGTGTCACCAGCCACAGACTGTGGCCAGAGTCTGAGCAGTAAAATCTCCATGGGATGAGAAGAATGACCCAGGAGATGCAGGGGAGATAAGGGGCAGGGCTGGGCAGGCCCTGGTGGCAGCTCCAATGGGTGGTGAGGCCCCGTGGTCTGCTGGGGCAGGAGCAGCCCCGTGTGTCCTGCCCCTGTCCCGGGGGAAGGTGCCATTCAGGAAATGGGCTGGCTGGCAGCAGGGCAGAGCCCACGGCCCTGCCTGGCCCCAGGGCACAGCAGTGTGCCTGCCCTGTGGCAGGACCCTGCTGCCCGTGGTGACCCCTGTCTCCCTAGGCGAAGGAGAAGCTGCAGGACACCATCGACAAGTATCTGCGGGAGAAGATTCTTCTGGCAGCTGAAGCCATTTCAAGGTCTGCCTTTGAGAAGATCAACGACAACGACGTGATCCTGGTGTACGGATGGTAAGAGGAGAGTCCAGCAGGCAGAAAAAGGAAACAGAGCAGTTGAGAGAATAAGGGAAGCTCGTAAAGCAGGTTTTTAAGGGTGGGAAAGTTGGCATTGCCCAAGGTGCAGGGACAGGCTGTGGCCCTGGGTCCAGGGAGCAGAAATAAACAAGCAGGCAGGGGACAGTGAGGGGATGCCAGGCAGAACTGGGCTGTGGTGGGAGGTGGTGAAGCCACAAGGAGAAGTTTATGACCAGGACAGAGCAGGCCCCTCACTCCAGGAAAAGGACCTTGAGGGGCTGTGAGAGTAACCAGAGAAGGGCAATGAGGTTGGGGAAGGGATTACAGCCCCTCGTCCTGTCCCCTCTGCCCCGGAGCCCCTCGGTCTCCTGCTGGCCCCGGGTCGAGCGGCTCTTCCTTCGGCCCCTGGGCTCCGGGTCCTCTCCTGGAGCAGAGTGGGTTCTGCCCACGCAGCACAGGGACCTGCAGTCGGGCTGGGGGCAGGTCCCAGCACTGCTGGGTGATGGGCACAGGAGGCCAGGATGGGCCTGGAGCATCAGGAGGAGGAAATTCAGAGGGGATTTGGAGGGGAAGTCCCTCAATGTGGTCACAGACAGGTCAGTGCTGCTTCCAGGGAGGGCTGAGACCTTGCTTTTCCCAGGGGGTGATTCCCCGTGCACAGAGAGGGAGAGGGGGCTGGAGGTGAGCGTAGCAGGAGGGGGCTGGGAAGGGCAGCACTTGTAACAGTGGGGGTAGCATGAGCTCTGCCTGGACTTACCTTGAGGCAGCACTCACCTGTCTCAGCTGGGAGCCTGGATGCAGCTCCGGGTAAGGGGCATTGCTCTGTTCTGCCAAATCCCAGCACGGCAGGGCAGGAAGG
>NW_008593867.1:6121-6902 GCF_000691845.1 Merops nubicus | reverse complement strand
GCACCGGGGGGAGGGGGCCCTTGCTGCCCCCGGAAAATGCCCCGTGTCCCACGTGAAGGCCCGTGTCCCTCCGCTTGGATCCCGCCAGTCTGCGCTAAGCACACTCCCGCTCTGCCGAGCAAGACGGAAGGACTGATGGAAGAGCACCAGCTCCGGCTCTGTTCAGTTCTGCTGATGTACCCCGAATTTTAACACTCATAAGTGTGAGCCCGTTTCTCTGGGAGGGTGCATCAGAGCACTGGGGGAAAAACCCGAGAAGTTTTGTCAAACCATGCTGATGGCACGAGCAAAACGAGGCACAGAGGTGCTTACAGGGGCAGCGATGCTGGGGAGCTTCTGCCCCTCTCTGGCCTCGCTCCCCAGAGGTGCAGACGCACCCCGGGCTCGCCCTCCAGGCAGACAGGTGGTCGGACACACACGAGCCAGAGAGTTAAAGCGGCGGCACAGGGAGAATTGGAGCTGTGCTCGGCTGCAAATTAGACATTTAAAAACTGAGGAGAGCGACCAGTGAAGATTAAATGCGTTATAGATTTGCTGGAGGAGAGGCGAGCGAAAGAAAAGGTAGATCATTGACAGCCCTCAGGCAACAGGGTGAAGATTTGTTTACGTACCGGTGTGTAATCAAGTAGGAGTGAATGCAAGACACGGGGCCTTAATTTTTCATTTGCAATCAAGGCCACGTACACCTTTTCTTAGTCACAGAAAAACACTGCCACTCGCCTGGTTCCGCTCACAGCAGCATTACACAGAGAAGGGAAAATTGCCCAGGCATAATCGGCTG
>NW_008593867.1:0-6099 GCF_000691845.1 Merops nubicus | reverse complement strand
GGAAGAGAAGCGCCTGGGGCGGCAGGCAAGGGCTGCCTGCCCAGTGGGTGCAGGCAGGAGCCCGGCTCCTCGGCAGCTCCAGATGACCCCCGGAGCAATGCTCCAGGCACTGTGTCCCCCAGGCTGGGGGCGAGTTACCTGTGGCAGGTCCCACAGGAGTTGTTTTGGGAGCATCACCAGCTTCACCCACTGCCCCTGGGTGCTGGGCTGGAGCACAGGTGTGTATGAGGTTCATGGGATACTGTGCCCGGGCTGGAGCTCACTCCTCTTTTAAAAGGCTATTTTCCAATACTGGGGGGAAAAAAATCATCCCAGATTGTGTGAAGTCTCGCACCTGACTTGCGTCTCTGCCAGACATGTTGAAAGGCCCCTAGCAAGAGGTGTTGATGTCAAGGTCTGATCTGGGAAGCATGGAGGAACCTGCAAAACATGCAGGCCTGGAGCACGGCATGAACTAGGGCCACGTCTGCGGGAACAGGACAATGTGGGAGGCAAGATTTGCCCCAGCGAAGGGGGACACTGGGCAGCACCTCCTGTCCCAGTGACAGGCCAAGGGACCAGGCACAAAAAACAGAAAGCTGACCACAGGTGCAGAAATTGAGGGAGAAGAGATGGGAGCCGAGAAGGCTGCAGAGGAGCAGGGCAAGGAAAGCACGCAGAGCCCCAGGCTGGAGGTTACCCTCTCCAGCTGCTTGAAATTCCTGTGCAGCTGCCATTTTGAGGAGCTGCTGCCAACCTGTCACCGGCGCGCAGATGGGAGCGGGGCTGCGGTGCTGGGAGGCAGCAAGGGGCCGGCCCCGAGGGAGGCTGGAGAGCCGAGAACAGAGGAGAGAGGAGGGCGTGTGATCAAATATTCCCTTTACTCCTGGCAGCCTTCATAGCTCCCGCTCGCTCGTTTCGCGCGTGCCTGCTCCGAGCACGCTCCGGCGGGCGAGGTGGCCCCGGCGCTGCTCACCCTGCTTGTCGCAGCAAGGAGGCTGACGCGAGGGCTCCCCGGGAGGGCTGCCACTGCCGAGGATGCTTGACCCCAGGTAGCCACGCAGGAGGCTCTGTACCCCAAATACGAACTGTTAACAAGTGGCACAGGTGGCGTCACAGGGCGGCAGAGGCAGGGAGGGAATCCCACTGACCCCACAGGATGCCAAAAGCAAGCTTGTGGGAGCCCAGGGGAGATGTGAAGGACAACAGTGTTACTGCTGGGACACTGAGCAAGTCTTTGTTTAAGCCACTCAGAGGAAAACAGGATTTCCAGAAGTATCGGAGGTCACAATGGAGCACTGGAAACTGCCAGTGGGTCTTTAAAACCTGCTCTTCCCCAGCACTTTGTGTCTCAGGGTCTTTTGAAACACCAGGGACTCCTTCCCCCTTTGTACTCCGAGATGGAGAGAACATTCCTTACCTGGCAGGGAGCGAAATGGAAGCAGGAAAGAAAGACTCCAGCCCAGCAGAGAGTGCAGAGATCTCTGTGATTGTGGAGCTATTTCAGGGGGAGCAGGGGCTCGCCAGCGTTGTGGGGCCAGGGCATGGGACAGCCTCGAGCAGCTCTCCACAGCCATTAGCTGGAGTGACAGCGGGGAAGGCAGGAGTGGGACTCACTCACTGCACAGTCCCAGGCCAGGAACAAGCTGTCACAGTGCTGCTGAACACCCTCACTCTTCTGAGGGAGCTCAGCTCCCATTTCATCTGGAGGTCACAGTTTCCCCCAAACTACACTCTGGCTACCAAGTGCCAACAGATCCTTCCTGCCTTTGATTCTAGAGTCGAGGAACTGCTGAAACGCTTCTATCCGTATCCTTTCTATCTATACTCTGCATTCCTGTTCTACCTATATTCTTTCTTCCTGTTTTACCTACACTACTCTAGACCCAGCCCTTAGAGCACTGCTGCTGTCCTGCAGAACAGGACAAGCAGCTGGAGTGGCAGAACACAGGCTGCAGGTTAGAGAGGCAGAGACACGCGGGTAAAAATCAGTATTAATTTAGCTAGGCTCTCTCCAGGAGAGCTCTTCTCTCCCAGGAGAGGTGGGGCTGCTTCCTGCCCTTCTGCCCTCACCGCACAGCTCACTGCCTCTGCCTTTATTTAGGTACTTCGCTACAGTTTGTTGATTTAATGAAAGTTTATTTATTTAACTAAAGTATGTTTGTTTATTTAAAACTTACCAAGGACCTTCTGCAGTTTGCAAGACAGCCACAGGGCGTGCAGAACTTTGGCCACCTGCAGGATCCCCTTTCCTGAACCTTCCCCACGAGCATCAGTGAGCACAGCTCGCTCCAGCCCACGTGCTGCAGCCATCATCTCCAACGCCGTGTTCACAGCACGCCGCTCGCCGGGAGGCCGTTTGGCACTGGACTGTGAGTCTGAACATGCAGCCAGGCATGGGAGGGTCCTCGTGGAGCAGGGCTGGTGCTGCTGCACGGGGACCAGCTCCCCACATCGCCTCCAGTCCATCAGCGCTTCCCCCACCCCGAGCGAGGACCCAGCCCCGGGGGAAGGGGGCAGGTCCCCCCGGTCGATGCCGCGCAGAGCAGGTATTATCCCACGTGGCATGCCACCAGCCGCTGCCTGGAAAATGGGATTGGATCTTCAGAGAAAGCTATTAGCCCGTTGTCAGGCCCCTCTGATGAGAAGTGCCTGGGCAGCGCGGATCGATGCTGCCAGCCGCACGGCCTCGCCCCAGCTCCACGCCTGCTGTTCTTAACAGCAAGCGTATGTCAGTCGCAGAGCCCAGAACCCAGCTACGTTCTGCCTGATGGAAGGGAAGGTGTCGTTTATCACTAATTACTTTACGTTGCATAAGTGTTCAAGTCCTGCACTTCTAGCAACATCAGCCTGGCAGAACAGGCGGTAATTATGCAAGTCAGAATTGGTTACTAAGTTAAAATAATTCCTCTCTGTATTTGGTAAAAAAAAAAAAAATCAATTAAGAATTGTGTTACCTCCCTAATAAAATAATTGTGCAATTAGAACAATACGACTTGGGCAACTTGTGAAAAAGTTAACTCCGGGGCAAAGGCTCCAGTCTTACTTTAAGTAATGCCCGGTTTTTTTATTCTCATAAATCCCCTGGAAGTTCCTTTGGCCCTTTTCATAGAAAAGCCTCAACAGCTGGACTCTCCACACAGCCAAGGGGCAGGTTTGGGGCTCAGATGCTTGTGCTCAGCTGCTGGTAACTGCCTCACCAGTCCTGGCTGGTTTTGGGAAATAATCCTGGAAGATTTGGACCGCGGATAGAATAAATGACAGACTTTGTTTTTTTAATGCCTGAGAACCGCTGAGGCCATAGGAAACTCATTAGAAGCAGAGAGCTGCCTGGATGCTTGGCTGGCAAGCTCTGCATGGCAGAGGACAAAAGGAGGGATGTTTGGTGATCCAGGACGCGGGGGAAACCCCTGCAACTCGCTGAGCCCTCGCAGGAGGGCTCAAGGAGGTTTCTGAGCCCATGTAGCTCTCCACGTGGCTGGACACTAATGGCCAGTGAACTCGCTTGCAGCGTAACTGTGCAGCCAGATGTGGGATGCTGGCAGGAGTCTGAGCTGCCTGAGAGGAAGGTTAAGCTCCGGTTGTCCACGCAGACTTCCTCGTTCCCATGGGAGGCCGAAATAAGAACCTTTTGAAGCTGCAGCTAAGTAAGTCTGTGATCTTTGCAAGCAGCACTGCCTCTCTGGGTTTCTTTCCCAAACAGATGGATACTGCGGCATGAAATTGCCAAGATGAAAGGCAGCAGTGTTTTAATGCGGACGACTGGGGAACCGTCTGGGCCATTCGAGGACAGGGATCCAAAGGCTTGGCAAAGGCCCTGCTCAGCACTTGCAGAAGGTAAACAGCCCAAGAGCAAAGCACAGAGGCACTGGCAAACACACATATTGGGAACGGGACGATTTGGGGCTGGGACGAGCGAGCCACACATGGCCATAAATAAATCATGAACCTCTGACACGTGGCCGGTGTGTTCCCACAAAAGCTGTGGCTGGCAGCAGTTTCACCGAGCGGTGTTCACAACTGGGTCCTTAATGGGCTGTTAATGTTCAATCGTACTTTTATTGCTTTAACTCTGCAAATGAGAAGCAGCCACAACCGGAGGCTCTCTGTCCTCCCCCAGCTCCTGCCGCAGCCGTGCTCGGCACTCAGAGCCTCGGCTTTGTCACAGGCTTTGGCAGATTGCCTCCGAGCATCCTAAATTATTGAGAATTATTGCAAGTGAGCAGCAGCAGGATTGTGCTCAGAGCACAGCATTAATCCCGGCTCAAAGCCCTCAGGGAGGAGTGCTGAGCAACACAACATGGCAAAGTAGGAATTACAGAGAACCAATCCCCGGCACCACATACAGAGAGGGAGCCTGGGAGCATCCGTGGCGGAGGGCAGAGTAAGGCAGGCGTGGCATTCGCAGGGCACTCGCCCGCTGCAGCACCTGTAGGTGCATCGCCTGGGGAGCAGACACGGGCTGGCTGTACCCACCACAGCCTCAAGACACTCGTCGGGGACAAGCGCTGGGGACCGGCCCCTTCTCACAAAGCAGCTCAAAATGCCCGAGGTCCCAGGCAGATATAAGGGTGCAACGTTAACACCTCTGCTGCTTTGTGCCTCCACCCAGCCCAGGGCCCCCACGTCTGCCACCTACAAGGGACGGTGTGTGGCACACGCTGCCACCCCTGCTCCCCCGACTGCTGCTATTGCCAGGCAAAATATCTCAGATCCCATTATTGAAGGCAGCTCAACAATCATCTAAAAAATAATTCTCTTTGAGCTGTGCCACGCAGAAATGCCTCTACCTGTACTGCCATAACCATAAAGGGTTTAGAGAAAGGGGAGCAAGGACCAGGTGGGGAAGGAATCCAACTCTTTACCCAATGCCGTGACACCACCAGTACATGAAGCAATTAGCGCTGGCTCGAAGAGGGCAAAAGCATCAGGAACTACACTTGGGGACCTGTGATTGTAAAATCTCTTGTGCTTTAAAATAATGGAAAAACCAGCCACGGTAACTCTCAAAGTTCATAGTGTTCATATCCATTTCGGGTAAGAAAAAGAATAGCTGCTTTGTCCTACAGTTTTTTCCTCAGTGTGACAATTTCTCTCAGGGCTATGTTATTTCTCACATAGCTGTATTAGGGGCAGGGAGTGCTCAGGAGCTGGACGCTGGCCTTCGAGCAGCAGCAGCACACGAGCCAAACGTGACCAGCCCCTCGCAGCATGGTACCGTTTGTTCACACACAGTCAGGACAACAGCGCATCTCCTGGTAGGATCTCCTCAGCAGAAAGCAGTTGTTTTTCTCCTCCTCTTTTGTCCAAAAGAAAAGATTGATGCTTCTCATTTTGGCGCTGCAGCTGCCTTATAACCTGATTTCAGAAGATGCAACTAAAGGCAACATTGGAGGAGAAACCGATGCCCGGTTTATCCACAACAACGGCAGGACTGAGCTGTGGTGAAACGGACTCTTCGTGGCAGAACTTTCACTGGGGTTTGGTGTTTCAACGCAGACAGACATCACGGATTACAGTTTGGAAATCCCAAGCGTTTAAAAGGGAGATGCAAGAAAATCTGGCAACCACCAGAGCTGGAGATAGGAGTAAGGTGAAGGAGGCCACATATTTCAACACTCACCTACCATTATTGCATTTAAATGTTTGCTCTTAAAAGCTTGTGTGCCAGGCTGCCCCTGCAGCAGCTCGGGAAGACTGAAATATCAGTTACAGATCAATTTTCTCCTGAAGTAAACACCAATGCAGGACAAACAGCATGAGAAGATGCCGTCGCAGCGTTGCCGACTTCAGGCTGCGCTTCCAGCTGCTCCTGGTGAGGTTAAGCCTGCAGATTAATTAACCAGATTAAGAGACAGCATCCCTCACGGAGATGCGAGGCTCTGGGGCAGGGAGGTGGGGTACGGGAAGCGGTGCCGGCATTCTGCCGCTCCGAGGGGAGACCCACGACCCGCAGCAGATCTCGGAGCTGTGCTGGGAGCGCTGCAGGCGGCCGGCGAGCCCTCTGGCAGAGCCACAGCAGGGACTCCCCTGCCAAAGGGCCCCAGAGCACCCCGCAGCAGGGACGGGGCAGAGCACCCGCGGGCGTGTGGCACAGCGGGCTGGGTGGCTGGGCACGGC
>NW_008593866.1:1426-2299 GCF_000691845.1 Merops nubicus | reverse complement strand
AAATTATAGAATAAAACCTCCCGCCTCAAAGCCCTGACAAATTGTAGAGTGAAGCCACTCCCCTCAAAACCCTGACAAACTGTAGAATAAACCCACCCCCCTCAAAACCCTGACAAATTATAGGATAAAACCACTCCCCTCAAAACCTCGACAAATTGTAGAATAAAACCACCCCCCTCAAAACCCTGACAAACTGTAGAATAACCCTTGACAAATTATAGAATCCCAGTCCTTGGAAAGGACCTCTAGGATCATTGCAACCCACCTTCCTCCCAACATGTCCCTAACTACTAGACCAAAAGTTATTATTTACCCTTCTCGTGTCTCTGTTTGCCCTTCTACGTTGTGTGCCAGTTCCTTTTTGTTTGACAGGGCAGACTGCAACCCCACCTGTGCTCAGACACAGCTTTATTTCCTTGTGACGTGCATCCACCTTTGCTCCTGGCTTTCTTTGCCCACAAAACCCTCTTTTTCTGTTCATAGAACCATAAAATTGTTCTGGTTGGAAAAGAACTTGAAGATCATAGAGTCCAACCTTTAACCTAACTCTACCAAGCCCGCTGCTAACCCACATCCCTCAGCAACACATCTCCACAGCTTGGGAACCCCTCCAGGGGTGGGGACTCCACCACTGCCCTGGGCAGCCTGGCACAGCCCTGGGCAACCCTCAAGGGGGAGAAATTGTTCCTCAGGCCCAACCTAAACCTCCCCTGGGGCAACTTGAGGCCGTTTCCTCTTGTCCCATCACTTCTTCCCTGGGAGCAGAGCCCGACCCCCCCTGGCTCCAGGCTCCTGTCAGGAGCTGTGCAGAGCCAGAAGGTCTCCCCTGAGCCTCCTTTGCTCCAGGCTCAGCACCCCCAGCTCCCTCAGCTG
>NW_008593866.1:0-1371 GCF_000691845.1 Merops nubicus | reverse complement strand
TCCCCGCTCCAGCCCCTCAAGGTCCTTCTGGGAGTGAGGGGCCCAAAACTGACCCCCAGATTCAAGGTGTGGCCTCCCCAGTGCAGAGTCCAGGGGGTGATCCCTGCCCTGCTCCTGCTGGTAAGCATTGCACAGCAGTGATTTCTCCCCCCAGCAGAACACAGAGTTCTCTCCTCACCTCATGACAATCAGTCAAAGCAGATCTGAAAGAGACATCACCCCCTGGTCTTGGCTATTCTGATGTCTCTTAGGTTGGGTATCTACCTTGAGTTTTTTTACTGGGGCCTCCCCAGCACCCCAAGTGTGCTCAGCCCCTGCTGCTGGAGCTCCCCTGAGCAGCCAGGATTGTCCTGCAGACATTCACCAGGGTCTGAGCTCCACCTCCAGCCACAGCTGAGGGCTGCTCAGCACCTCAGGCTGCACCCAGGGAGAAGACACATCCTACAGCTCCTGCTCCTCTCCCCTGCAGCCCTTCTCCTGGCTTGCAGCAGCCATCCTGCTCTTTGTTAACCATTAACCACCACCCCCAGCGGCCCCTCCCAGCTGCCTGGGTGCTGGTACAACACCAGGAGTGGCACAGCTCGGCCACAGCTCCATCCAGCCCCCAGCCTACACGCCAGCGGGCTCTCTTCCACCACAGGCATTCCTTCCTCACCTCCATGGCATGCTTGAACCCTAAACCATGGGACCTGCTTGCCCACACTGCTCAGGAGCAGGTCCAGAGGAGGGGACAGAAATCCTGAGAGGGCTGGGAAGCCAGGCTATGAGAGCTGGGCTTGGGCAGCCTGGAGAGGAGAAGGCTCCAGCTGGGGAGACCTTCTGGTGGCCTTTCAGGACTTCAAGTGGCCTGTCAGAAAGCTGGGGATAATCTTTTCTTGGCAGGGCCTGCTGCGACAGGCCAAGGAGGGATGGGTTTAAGCTAAAAGAGGGAGATTTAGACTAGAGAGAAGGAAGAAATTGTTGATGCTGAGGGTGCTGAGCCCCTGGCCCAGGCTGCCCAGAGAGGTGGTCGCTGCCCCATCCCTGGCACCATCCCAGGGGAGGTTGGAACAAGCTCTGAGCACCCTGCTCTAGCTGGGGATGTCCCTGTCCCTGCAGGGGGGTGGACTAGATGACCCCCAAAGGTCCCTCCCAACCCAAACCCACAATTCTAGGGTCCTCTCACCCTCCCTCCCCCTGCTCCTGACCTCCTTGAGGCCCTTCTAGGGCCCTTCTCACCTGTCCTCCTGGGGCGAGGGCTCGGCGGGCACCTGGCGCTGCCCGTGGGCGACCTCCTCCCCTCGCCTCTTCTTGTCGCGGACGTGGAGGCAGATGGAGAGCAGCAGGAGCAGCACGCCCGCCCCCACCAACACGTAGGCCACCGAGAAGGTC
>NW_008593865.1:415-4608 GCF_000691845.1 Merops nubicus | reverse complement strand
TACCGCTGCCCGCCGGGGCTCTGAGGGCGTCCTCGGGCAGTGCGGGGGCGGCCCCGTCCCCACAATGGGTTGCTGCGGAATGCCTGTGGTCTGTTACACTCCGCACCTTCCTCCGGGACCACAGAGCTGGGACCAACAAGTTAATTAAGAACGATTAGCTTGGCTTTTGTTTTTAGCGGTAATCTCGTTCACCATGTGATGGTTCAATTGTGACACTATAACATGTTCATGTTCCTTTACAGCTCTGTTTTTAAATAAACACCAGTTTCTTAGATGATGTTTGGCCACAAAAAGATTTGAAACCCTTGTTCTTAGTGTGCAACTTCAGAAAAAAAAGACGGCTACTGTAAACCAAAAACTCTTAAAAGATTTTAGAGCTTCTTTACTGTAAACACACTTAAGCAGTTTGCTAATTCAGTTGTATCTTCAGAAGCTGATTTTCTTCAGGATAATTGAATTTGGCCATTTAACTTCTAAGTTACTGACATCCTTTTCTAAAGATGTTTGATTCAGGAGACATTAGTAAGCTGTTGAATTATTGGCTTAAAAAGCAGTGGATATTATGGTGTCAGAGAAGACCATCCCCTAGCATAGTTTCATTAGATGAGCATAAAGGATGCATAAAATAAGGATTGATCATAAAAATTATTTTTTTTTCCCCAATTTGACATGTCTGGGACGTCACAACTTCTCTCTCACAGATGAGAACTGAGTGAGACATTGTGAACTTTACATAGCTATGAAAGAAAGGAACAGTGTTACAAAGAAGTCTAGGAAACATAACTAAAAGGAATCTCCTCTTTCATGAGGCCCAAGGTTTTAACACTACAGGCATCCCTACCACACAAACCTCAGAAATATGTTAAATTCTGCCTTCAGACTTAGTATGTTCCTGGCGACCAGAGACAGTCTTCCAGAACTTGACTGGCCTAGTGGCTAGAAAGCTCATCCTAACGTAGGGAGAAAAAGGAAGCATGTGGAGTTGGGAGCAAGGCCAGGGTACCCAGCGGACGCTGGTCACCATTGCAGGGAGAAAATTCGTATGGCCACAGCTCAGCTGCAGTTGAAGCTGGTCAGTACTGTGGTGGACAACAGAAAAGGCTTTTTAAAGTATGCTAACAGCAAAAGGAGGACAAAGAAAACGTTGGTCCATTACTTGGTGAGGTTGCTCACCTTAGAAATAGGGACAAAGGTAAAGCAGATACATTTAATGCTGCCTTCACCTCTGTCTTTAGCACCAATGATGGGCCCTGGGGCACCCAGAGCCCCGGGTTGCTTGAGAACTGTCACAAGAGGAGTGATAAAGCTCCCAGTTGACTTGGAACTTGTACACGATTTGCTGCTGCAACTGAATGCACCAAAGTCTATGGGGCCTGATGCGATTGTTTCCAGAGTCTTGGAAGAGTTTGCCCATGTTACTGCAAGATCTTTTTTAGTCATTTATCAATGGTCTTGGGAATCTGGAGAGGTCTCAGCTGACTGGAAGCTGGCAAATGTTATTCCAATTTCCAAGAAGGGCAAGAAAGAAGACCCTGGTAATTACAAGTATGTCAGTCTCATTTTGGTGCCTGTTAAAATTATGGAGATTACTCTGGGAGTGGAGAATTACTTGAAAGGCAATGCAGTCATGAGTCAAAGCCAACACGGGCTCATGAAAGGGAAGGCATGCCTCACTAACTTCATATCATTTTGACAAGATCACCTGTGCAGTGAACAGAGGGAAAGCAGTGGATATGAGGAAAGATGAAACAAAGAACTAAGAATTCTGGCCATTAGTCTTTAACCAATTAAAAATCACCTTGGCTTCAAAGAGGAATTGCCACATCTTGATCTGATAAACATCTGCTTTAACTCCAAAGTTCTGGATCACTGGAAATGACACATGAATATACATTTCATAAAATATCATAGGCACTTAGATCCTAGTCTTCATCAGGGCTGCAGTTGTTCCAAATTGTGCAAGAGACATTCAGCATCTTGCAACACCTTCTGTAAGATAAAAGTGGGAAGAATAGGGGTACTATTCTGATAAATCACCCACGAGGTTAAATAGAAGCAAAAACACGTGCAGTTTACTCAAACTGAAGGGCTCAGCCCTCTGTTTCTGTATCTTACAACACGTCCTGGAAGTGACAGTGTAACAGCTCCAGCTGCAGATGGGAGCATTATCAGCATTGGGTTGTCCTGCTCCACGTAAGGGTAGCTGTGTTCACCACAGGAGAGTTCAAGGCCTGAACAAAGTCCCTTTTAGCAGTCACCTGTTTTTCCCTGGTTTTTAGAAATGTCACAGCCAAGATGACTTTCCATTTTACCTCTGTTAAAGGCATTATCCTCGTTCAGATACTGCTGCATGTCCCTGCTTCCCAGAAGCGTTTTCATCGATATGGAAAATTTCAGCTGGGGAGGACAGGAAATCTTCATTCTAGGCTAAAGGACTGAGAAGCTGAAACCGTGTAGATTGTTCTTCCCGTGGTATTGTGAAGATCCTTTTTAACTATTTTGAGCCTACTTTCTAAATCCATTTTTGTAACGGCCATTTACCTGTAATTCACTGTCCTTCACCGTTCAGAGGTAATCCTGTCTGCATTGCCAGCTCTCATTCTGTCACGTTTGTCAGGACCTCTACTATCTGTAATCAGCCCATCCAGCTTCTGCTCTTTCATGGGGGTGCCAGCTCCTGCTGCAGTGCATGAAAGCAGAAACTTACACCACAACTGCTGTACAGATCTATTATATGGATCCAGAGTGTGAATTTGCAGGGAAAAGGAGGAACCTAGTAGGCTGGAAATCCCTAATTTCTCTGCCCTGTGCAGTGCACACACACTAGGACTCAAGCCACCCCAGTTCTACCGTGACGGCAGGCAGCTGTGATTCACAGCAGAGAGCAACAGAAATATCATTATTCTGTCTTTTGATCATATCATAAAAACCCATTTCATAATTGTAAACAGTCTTACCTAGGGGTTCTAGCCTCTGTGGTACAGAACCATGCTTGGATATTCCTTCTAAGCTTTCATTCTCGTTTGCATATCTGCTGCTCCTTTTCTTCTTGGCAGAAAGCCAGCTGGAGAAGCATCTCTGCACTGCAGTGAAAAGCTGCAGCTCTGGAAAGCTACCATGTCAAAAATAGGTAGCAAGTAAGACAGAATCACCTGAGAAGGCACTTATACCAGCTGGTATGAAAATATCAAAAAATCTTTCAGCTCCATGTTTTGGTATCATGTTTTCCCTCTGTGATCTACAGTCCTACTTTCATGATAAAATGTATTGTATGCTGGTGCTTATTTGCTTATTTATTGCTTTACTCATACATTTGCCTGCTTCACATATTCATGTTTACCTGCACCTCGAGCACAATCCCTTGAGACAAACTAAACTAATGCTGCCATGCAGGTTACAACACAGAAACTAATTAAACCTTTTTGATGCACTAGTTCTCACTATGAGATTTATTTCATAAAGATCATAGCCAGTGGTGTCACTGAAATTTAATGTGGGAAAGACCTATTGCATCACTTCCTAACTTACCTGTTGAGGGCTAGAGCACCTTTTGATTAAAGATCCCAATTTGAGAAAACTGTCAGCTAACACCACCAGTGGTAGCCTGCGGAGATAATTACTCTGGAATTTCCCACCTTTCTGTGGTTGGCTTTTTTCCCCGATTATGTTCTGCTGGAGTCTTACGACACTATAGACTGACATATGCTTGCCAAAATGCCGACTGTCTGAACCTTCTGAGGTTTCAGCAGTGTCCTCACTGCGGGTTTGGTGGGTACTAAGGAACAAAACAGGGCAGGACACTGGTTTATCCACCCACCAAGCTTTCTAGCTGTAGCTCCTCTCTGCGGAAATTCTGCAGACTACAGGGGGCAGAACCTGACGCTGTTTTATGAACCTGATGGTGTTTTAGGAAACGCTGCGCGTTACAACTGACTTGACTTTTGTTTTACTACAGGTGTGTTGCCTTTCCACCCAGCTGCATCAGCACAGGATTTTCGTTGTGAGAAAAAACACGGATCTTTCTATCTGAAACTACTCTCTGGTGGCTCTCCCTTGTTCCGCGCACAGAAGTCTTGTGCTGAGTTTGCTTAGCTTTCCTGTATGCTGCATTAAAGCGCCTGAAGATGTGGACAGATAGAACCGTTAGCGGCGTGGGCTTGTGCCCTGAATTAAGGCCTGGGCGCCCTGGGCCT
>NW_008593865.1:0-384 GCF_000691845.1 Merops nubicus | reverse complement strand
GGTGGGCAGCTCCCCGTCCCCACAGCCGCCGACAGCTCGCAGCAGTTGTACACTGGCAGCTAGCAAAGCTCAGAGACATTTTTCTCGTATCTCATGTTTCTGGAATCCAGGAAATCTGATCACTTACTGCTGATGTCTAGTCCAACAGGAAGGAGACCACCAGGAAGAGATGAAGACCTGACTGTTCTGCTTACTACCAAGTGGTGAAGAACAAAGGAACGTAACCAGTGGCGTCAAGCGCAGGCATCGGTTAGCGCCGCTGGCTGCCGTGGCTCCCCTGGGGACACTGCAGCAGCCCAACACTCGGGGTTAAAAACCTCCGGGGCTTTCTGCATCCCGCAGCTCTCCCGCAGGCGAAGCGCGAGGGTCCGCTCCCCCTCCCCG
>NW_008593864.1:0-1211 GCF_000691845.1 Merops nubicus | reverse complement strand
TTCTGTGAGCTGGCTCTTCCTAGAGAGCAGGAGAAACCTAGGGCCCTCGTTTTACTATCTGAGCTGGTAACATGGGAAGCTCCTCTCCCTGACGTCAGGCAGCAGGTCGAGCCTTGCTCTTTGCATCCCAGCTAATTGTTCTCTAGCTGGAACATGCCAGCAGCACGTTCAGACTAACAAAGGCAAAACCTTGTGCATGAGGCAGCTCTGATCTCTAACAGTGCCCATCTTCACCCCTGCACGAGCCCAGAGGTGGGAAAAGCTGGGAGGAGAAGTTGGCCGTAGCTCAGGGGGGGAAAGTTTGGTGTGAGAATCTCCAGGACCTCAGAGACATCCAGAAACTTGGTCTCTGCTGGAAGGATGGTGAAGCTCGTGCTGTGAGAACCTTTTACACATAATGTGTTAGGTGTGTCCTGCTTGGGAAGAGGACTCTTTGTTTTCCTGGTGAGGTCTCCAGGACCTTGTGCCTTCCATCCTCTTGGGCTGTTCTTTTAGACATAGTGCATAAGCTGCTTGAAGCAAACAGGGGGTGGGATTTCATGGAACCATTGCTCCACCTAGGAGACCTCCATGTGGCCTTCTACAGGGCCACTGCTGTTGGGGCAGGACAAGGGGGGATGGTTTTAGACTAAAAGAGGGAGATTGAGACTGGAGAGAAGGAAGAAATTGTTGCTGCTGAGGGTGCTGAGCCCCTGGCCCAGGCTGCCCAGAGAGGTGGTCGCTGCCCCATCCCTGGCACCATCCCAGGGGAGGTTGGATGAAGCTCTGAGCACCCTGCTCTAGCTGCAGATGTCCCTGTCCCTGCAGGGGGTTGCACTGGATGGGCTTTGAAGGTCCCTTCCCACCCAGACCAGTCTGGGATTCCATGACTCCAAGAAGCCTTCCCTCCTGCTGCTGTTCCCAAGCTCACCTTGGGGCTCCCCCAGCTGCAGACAGCTCAGCTGGCTGGCTGCCCAAGCAGGGCTGGAGGAGGTGGAGGTGTCCTCATGGAAGAGCTCTGCTGCCATTGGCTGGATGCAGACTGGAGACCTGGGGAATCCTGGCAGGCTCCTGCAGAGGCAGAGTGTCACCCATGCCAGGAGGCTCTACTTGGTGCTCCTGGAGCTGGTGACTGAGGAGGGTCTGAGCTGCACACTCCATGGCTGTGTTTGGGCTACAGCTGCTGACCAGTTTTTAGATGGAGGCACAGAATCCTTTTGGCTGGAAGAGAC
>NW_008593863.1:75983-76474 GCF_000691845.1 Merops nubicus | reverse complement strand
AATGATTCTGTGATTCTCTGATTCTATGCTATGAGTGAATGAAGTGGGGTTTTCACATATTCAGAATGACTCCAGAGTTAAGGAAACCAGGACCTTATGGTTCTTGCTGCAGCTTGTGAATTGGTTTGTCTGCTGGGCATCTCTCACCTCATGTACTTCAGGGCCTCACCTGTCAGTGAAAACTGAGTTTCTCCAGTTTAGCTCCCCAGAGCCTAAAACGATCAAGCCTCAAAAGACATGAATCCTGAGAGCTTTGGCTTCTGTTAGATGTGAATGAGTGCCTGATATGCTTCTGCTCTTACAGATTACAGTTCAGAGACAAAACATAGGTGGATACATCCAGCGCCTTCTGCTGCAGGCACTAATATCACAGAATCATGGAATGTTTGGGCTGGAAGGGACCTTAAAGCTCATCCAGTTCCAGCCCCCCAGCCATGGCAGCGACACCTTCCACTAGATCTGGCTGCTCAAAGCCCCCTCTAGACTGGCCC
>NW_008593863.1:66835-75718 GCF_000691845.1 Merops nubicus | reverse complement strand
TGGCCCTCCTCTGCACTCCCTCCAATAGACCTGTGTCCTTCTTATGTCGGGGGCCCCAGAGCCGGACACAGCACTGCAGGTGGGGTCTCACCAGAGTAGAGCAGAGGGGTGAACTACTCCCTCAACCTGCTGGTCATGCTCCTTTTGATGCAGCCCAGGATACGGTTGGCTTTCTGCACTGCAAGAGCATGTTGGTGGGTCATGTTGAGCTTCTCAACCAATAACCCCAAGTCCTTCTCCTCAAAGCTGCTCTCAATCCACTCATTGCCCAGCCCCTCTGAGATGTGATAGTAAGCATACTTTGCCAGCAGAACTCAAAATATGCTTCAGAGAGAGGGAAAGTGGCTTCCTCAGGTCTGGGAATCACATCAGGTTCACTCACATCCCCATCCTCTTGCAAGGATCTTGTTGGGATGCAGTAACATCCTCTGTGAACAGTTGTGGGAGTTGTCAAGCACCAACACTGAGCAGACTCAGCTGGGCTTCCTGACCGTTTTTAGCTGACTTCTGCTTCCAAACACCCTCCTCAAGGATCACAGTAAAAGCTGATATGACCATGCCCAAGATGCTCAAGTCAGACTGTTGTCTTGCAGCTACATGGAGCCACAATACCGTAAAACATTTATTGGTCGTTGTGAGCAGACTAGTCTTCAAGAGATGCAGGCAGCAGCTATGGAGCAGGAGAGGCACTTTTGAGTGGAGAGCCACCCAGTTAGAGCAGGAGTCTCTGCTTCTGCTGCTTTAAATCACCTCATTCAGTATTCTGTGTTGTCTTATGTAGCATGCAGTTATGTAAATTTATAAATCATACACTAATTAGCACACAATTTCATGAATTTAGCAACAGCAAAAAAAGGAGGTTTCTAACTAACTAGGCTGTGCTCTCTCTCCCCCTCAGATGGCACAAATTCAAACACTGCTTCGAGGTCGTACTTCAGAAAATCTCTGCTGTAACTTTTAGAGTTTAACGCCAGACTCGTGCACTTTCAAGGGACACCTTTGTAGATACCTCAGGCTCAATCTCTCCCAAGCATAGCTAAGCCCTTTCCTCTCCTTCCTTAACGCCAAGCCTCCACAGCTCATGGGATCCCTATAAGTTTTGTTTTGCTTCTTTCCCCCTTATTCAGACTCTGCCTGTATCTAGTCTCACACACTACCCGAGTCCACACAGCCATCCCTCGCTAACAACTGAAGTCAGTCCACGCCCGAGTTATACCTGGGTTCCACCCTACTACCCTTTTTGTGTTCTGGCCTCCCTGTCTAGCTGCTCCAAAGGGGAGCAGCTAAGTTAGGTAATTTCCTTCTTTCTCTCATTTGCCAGGTGTCCTGTGGCCAGTGGCTCCCCAAATGCAGGGACATGATCTGGAAAAAGAGTGAGGAGTCATAAGCCTCTTACAGGAACCGGTGGTTGAAGACCTTTCTCACTCCAGGATATAAGCACAAAATTCTCCTTCATCAACTTCCTATATTTTACCACCAAGTCTCTACCATCTGGCTCAGCTCTACTCAACCTATACTTTATGTCATTCTTTGGCACAAGTTCTTTGCCTTGCATCCATGTCCTTTATTGCTTTCACTTCCACCCTTTGTTCCTTACTCTTCAATTCCACCTTTCTGTTCCAAAGCATGGTGCCCCTTCACTTCTCTTCTGTATTCTGACACCTCTACCCAGCTTCATTCTCCAGAAGAGGTCTTGCTCCTTCTTACAGCAAAACCCAAGCCCTGGAGACGGAGAGAAGGCTTAAAATGAGCTCCTTGTCTGTCTTAGCAAACTGAAATTTCACAGTATATATGACATGACAATGTGGAAAGTGGAACATATTGTCAGTGGCAGAACTGACATCTGAGCTAGACAAAACAAACCATAAGAAATAAAACTCTGGAAGAATAAATGAAACCCCCAGATAATTTATTAGATTAAGACTTCACATCCATATATAAATATACACTCAGGATGGGATCCAACAGTGAGACTGGAGAGGCTAGAAGTGGGAAGAGTGTGATCGCTACAGGTCCACGTTGTGCAAGGTGCACAAAGCAATGCCTACACAAACACTCAGCACGTGTGCGCGCACCAGACACTCGGGAAGGACACAACGTGAAGCCACGGGTGGGAGCCTGAGCAGAGCTCACGTTACTCCACAAAGCCTCATGTAAAACCGCCCAATGTGTATGTAGCTGAAACATATTAACTGGGAACACTCTGGACAAACAATCTATGGCTGGACTAAGTCCCCAGCAGCAGTTTCCTAATACAGGCGCTTAAACGTAAAAGGACACTGTCAAGTGATTGCTTTTGCTAGTTTAATTTTTGCATTTCCTCTACTGTATTAGCAGATGGAAAACAATTCCCCTCCCAGTCCCAGCTACTGATTTTGTCCTTTCCTATTTGACAATCATTGATTTTTTTTTTCTAAGGCTATAAATGTTTTAATAACTTCAACTTTGTAGTGCCTCATGGCAAAATATCTTTGCTTGCACTGACTGCTAAACACTATTCCTAATGTAGTGCTGATAACTAGAGCAAGAGCCAATATTATAAAAAATGTTTTTTCACAGGGTGGGTTTACCAAATTAATAGCTTTTGTTTCTTCACCCACATCTCACAGACAGTTAAAACATGCAGGTCTTCATCCATCAAGACATTTCAGCCATCTTAACTCTAGAAATCTTTGCTTCATAAAGGTATGGCCACCATGTAGCTCTGACTGCTGGACAGCACCTTGAGCGTAGAGCCTGCAACCCTGACAATGTCCTTTTAAAAAGAACTACTACCAAAATATAGATTCAAGTCAAAAGTCGCCATCAGAACTAGAACTGTTAATGGAGAAAATGGATCATAAGGAATTCTATAGCAGTTAAATACTGGCACCCACAAAGAACCAAAGAACAGAATGCTCCCACACTGTGTTCTTGACTGGGTACACAAAGGCACCTCTCAAGAGATATACATGTATTTTTTGCTGTTTCAAAAGGTCAGTTAGCACTTATTAGAAAAGGCAATTAATGTTTCAGTCAAACTGGAAAAGAGAAGCAATTGGACTGAAATCAGAGAGCTGTTTCTTTATGAATGCCAGACCTTAACAAAAATAACCAACCAACCAACTTAAAAAACACCATAAAACAACCCAGAACACTAACATCTATGTGATGGTCATTTCTTTGTAGTTTTGCAGTTTTCCTGCTGCTCCTTCTACATCTTTCTCTTCTTTCCCTTCCCTTTACCTGCCATCTTAAAGCAGCAGACTGCTCAGGCAGCAGAATAAGAAAACCTATTTCCCCACCTGCCATACTTGGGTCAGGGCACTGAATACATATTTGGGGCATCTTTGGGGCTTTAAGGAGGAACCTGTGCATTTGAAGGCTCAGGGAGTAGAACAAGAAGGACATTCAACAGCAGATGGACATATTTGAAAGAACTATAAGACTTCATTGACAGTTGGACAGACCAAACAGGGCCTTTCCACAGTAGTCATTTTCTGGTCCACTAATGCTGCTCTCCTCTGAACTCCTCCAAGCGGCTTTTAAACTTGAGCTGGGATGCACAGAAATGGTACCACCTAATTTGTGATTAAGACTGGGCCCTGAGTGAAGCAGCTCAGAGTAACGTGACAATCACCTTCCCCTTCATCCTCTTTTTGTTTCACTGCCAGGGGCACGTGCCAGGTATCCTGCACTGATGAGAGATGCTCATTGCTGAGCCCCAGTGGTGGCAGGCACCAGTGATACCCCATGGATCACTACAGCAACTCCCTGCCATTAAGATAAGCTGAGCTGCCTAAAGAGACTGTCAGAAGAGCTGTACTGGCCCACCAAGTGGTGTTTGGGAGCAAATGGCCTAGAACTTGCCCATAGTGGCTCAACTCTACCTTTCCCTTGCTGCAATTTTACTGTGCAAAATGAGTATTTTAGACTCATATTTCTAGGAACACATGCCGGTGGCTACTGTTACAATAAAATATGAACACTGCATTGTGGAGAAAATGACCATTAATCCTGTAATCTGCAGTCATTTTTACCAATTCGGCACATTTCTTTAAATAACCAAGTACATGCAGTAGATGGAAGTGCATTTAAATAAACTGAAATAGATACAGCATGAATAATTAAAGCCAGCAGGGAAATGTGCATTGCAAGCCACTAGTGGAAATAATTACTGATTTGTCTTATTTACAATGGAGAATGGATACAGGATCAAAATAGTGCAAGTTAGTGAAAATGTCATAAGACTATTCTTATACTACCACTACTATATATTTCATCTTGAAAAGGACATCAAATAGGTTTTGGACCAGTACAATGTTTGACTGTGTTCAGCTATTTCAGGGTTAGGTTACCCAGCACATAAACTCTGTCAACTAGGTCTGATTTAAAAAGGAATATATTTCAGATGGATGCCTAGTACATCAACCTGCAACATCGTCTACTAATGTTATTAGACAGTGTATAGTTGAGCTTATGATATATCCCCTAAAACCTCAGTGTGTTAAATATCCGACGGAAAAAGTAGATCATAAAATCACCGAAAAAAGTACTAAAGTGCTTGTACCTTTATAATATGCCAGGTTTTACACAGACTTGTTTAATTAGAAAATAATCTACTTTGAACATGGTGGTTCCTGAATGTTAGGCAGTTCTTGCAAACTGCTTTGGAGCTAAAAAATCGATAATGAAATATACTTCTGATATGAGGCTGGCAAAACTGTGACTTCAATCTATTAGAAAATGTTGTAGATTAAAAAAAAAAATCTATTTTAGAATGATTACTTGGAACATGAAAGGTTTAGAAAAAAAAAAGTTAAGAGTTTCTGATTGGTCTGCCCCAACAACATTCTCACACCATGATTACTAAATCCAAAATGAAACTAGATGATAATTAGCTATGTTTTAGAAGAGGGAATACAAGCAGTTGTTACTCAAATAACTTAAAAATGGTGCTCTAACACAAACAAATCAGCAATGAAAAGGTCCTAAAAATTCTACAGAAAGGCTGTAGACCAATGAAGTGTGTCAAATGAAGAAAATCTCCTCGAGGAGCCGGCTCTCCTCTAGCTCATCTGCTCTGCTTCTGGAGCTGCGAGGGGTCTGGTACCAAGATGATGGTCTGTGGCTCACACGACGAGGCGTCTGCATTTTATTCCAGTCACAGGATTCCCTGCAGAGGTGTCCTGGGGCAGATATCGGGCTCATAGCTTCAACCAGGTCAAGAAGGCAGGCTTCGTACCTACAGAAACACACCAAGAAAATGGAGCTTCATTAATTATCACGTAGGAATTGAATCCAGTCTTTCTTCCTTTGTAATTCAGTGTAGATCTAGATTTGTCTGATGGAAGCCACCAGCACAGAACAAATGTTGCTGTATGGGTTTCTATGAGGAATACCAGCACAGAAGTAGTGAAAAAGAGGTGAGTAAAGCATAGATGCTCAGGTTATTTCAAGCTGTTTCATCAGGTTTTCCATTTGAAGTGTGTGTGTAATGTCTTAGTCACACTCTGGAGACTGAGGAGAGACTTCAGAGATTTGACAGCCAAATATACTGAACAGGCACAAGGTAGACCCACACAAGTAATGGTAAAGTGACTTATACACATGCTGCACTTTTTTGAATAGACCTCTACACTTGATTTAGTTTCCTGGGGATTTGAAAACAGCAGGAGACTTTATTATTATTGCCACAAACTACACGTGCTTCCTGTAAATCTCTATGCAGAGTCTGCCTGGTGGAAGCACTGAAGGAATATAATCTAAGCAAGGCAATACAAAATCAGCACTTGAGGCACCACGAGAAATGGCAAAGGTGCTAAACATTACTCAGGCTGTCCTTTCAGTGCGAGTACAGATGTGGGAGAAGGTTGCACGCCAGCGTTAGCTGGTAGTGCACACTGAATAATGGCAGTTACTTCAGACGAAGACTTCCTGTTAATATTCACACAAGACAAGACCTGATCTAAATACCAGCACAGGACTGATCATTACAATATATTTTCTCCTGTTCAATTTTACATGTCTTAAACAACATTGTTTCCGCTGCATCGCCAGAGAGGCTGTACTCCAGCCTAGAGATATCACTCAAGAGTTTTACCCAAAAGTCTCCTTTGTGGTTAGCACCAACCTGCCTGAAGTTCCCAAAGCTGAAATAATTCACATATTCAATGACTCACATGCACAGGACATTATTCACAGCACCCAGCCTAAGGTATCAAAACAGCTGGTTGGTTTCCATTGAGTCCCTCTCTTTCAAGTACAAAGAGTTCATCCATAGCACGAGGAAACATCTCAAGCTTTGAGATGTTTCTGCTTTGAGAAAAGTCTGTCCTTTTTCTTTCAGGACAGTGGGAGCCTAAGAAGTCATCTCTCAACTATTTGACTATCTACAGATGGTTGTACTTTCTTTTGGATGTACTAGCTTGCATTTCACCCAATCAGAAACCCATTTTGCAAATTTGTTTATCACATTCTAAGCTTGTCTGCAAGTCTCTATTATCTGTCTAAATCACCTCTAACAGCCAGAAATGATTCAGAACAAAAAAATTACAGCTTTAGGGTTTGTTGTTGTTTTTTTTTTTTTTTTTAATTGGACCAAGTAAGTGGCCAGCCCTAAGCAAATGTGATTGATGCCTTACAGTTACTGTATGCAAGGATTTCAGAAGGAGGCAGGGGGGTTGAGTAGCCCAAGCAAGATCATGTTGGAGGGTCCTGTTGTTTGCATTAGCATTCAGAAAGTACCCTCTAAAAACTGAGGTGCCCCTGAAAATAGCTCAAATGTAAGAAAGAATAAGCCACACTCATAGTGAGAACTGGTATTAGAACTGATATTAGACTTTTCACATAGAAAAAGTTTTGGACTAGACTTTACAGACACACAGAGATGCTTTGAGCCCCAAAGAAACCCAGTTAACACATACACAGGTTTCATTAGCCACACCTAAAACTTCTTTTTAGATTAATCTAGGCTAGCATACAAATGCTTATCTCCTCTGACTGTAGTGCTATCATAAAATTTCAATTTCTCCAGCAGCCACATTCAATCACAGATTAGGTAGGGGGAAACCAAACCAGACAGTGTAGTTATAGCAAATGTGCAGGCCCTAGATTTCAGCAGTACCTTCAAGTTCATTTCTTCTGCAAGTTTATCTAAGTTTTACAGCATTACTGCTATCAGGAAAGCTAAATGATTTGGCAGATTACAAGCGCAGCAAATAGCAAAGATTATGTAAAAGACCAGGTGTTGTAAATCAGTCTATTTGACACCATGGTTATATATGCAATAAAGTGAATGAACTCTGCTAACAGAGCACTATCTGATAAAGAGAATGCTCCTTGCAGGTATTTAGTGTTTAATCCCACGATAATGGTTTGCCCTGGTTTCTCTAGGTAACATCAGACAGCATCTGGCTGGAGGAAACAGAGTAGACCTAGAATGGCTTGAAGCTGGCAAAGATGATTTTCTCACCATTTATTTGCATCCAAATATTTAAAGAGACACAGTCAGAATGCTAGAATCCTGAAATGTAACTTCCTCTAAAACCAGGATATGTATTCCTTTCACGACCTGAATAAATACATATGTAAAAACAGGCTTCATTATTATTATTATTAATACGACACTTAATGGCTTCAGTGAAGTCAAAGCTGCAGGATCAGGCACCCACGAGTCAGAACATTTAAAACAGGAAAACTGATCTGGCAAACTTGGCTTGTGAATATTGAATGCTCTTTTAATGCAAATTAACAGCCAAAGTTGCCCTCGCATTGTTCATGTTTCCCAAGGAGAAAAAAAATCCCAAATATTCTGCAGAAGTACCATCACTGTACATTAAGCCATAAAGAGAAATTCCTCATGTATAGATGTTTAACCAAACAACTACATGTCCCATCAATGCTAGGTGCTTACACACATTTTCTTTGATGGGCTTTGCCCTCTCAACAGAAGGAAAGAGGTGGGCAGCCGTCCCGTTAAGGATGGTGATAATTCAGTCTGTCTTCACCTTTTTGGTACATTTGCCAGCGTGCTAGAAAGTCAATGAACACCTCCGCAACAGACTGGAAAACAATCTCTTTTCTAAGCCTGGTTTTGACACTTCCCCCATCTAACTTTCATGAGCTTGAGAAGCCTGCATGCTTCATCACAGGAAAAGAAAATTTGTAAAGTCTAGAAGTTTGGATTACGAGTCTAACTACTTAGACCGCTGAAGTTTGGTGAAAGTAATCTTATCTTAAAGTCTCCAGAAGTTCCACCAGGAGAGGGAACTCAAAGAATTAGTATACAAATCATGCAGAAGGCAGGGCCACGTGTAAAAGGATGGGAGAGGACAGACCAAGGTAAGCTTTGAAGCTCTTCTTTTAATGAAGAAGTGTGGCTTTTGCTTTTAATGTAGGAGGTCAAATGTCAGATACGGCTCAGAGAGCAGCTCGGGGATGCCCACACTGAGAGGGGCAGGTACCACCAGGACCCAGCCAGTACAGCTGGGTCAGTGCAAAACTGTGACCTGGGTGCCTAAATCCATCCTGGTCAGACACTGCACAGTGCTGTGACAGTATTCCCTTGATCTCCTCTCCACAATTAACACAAGCTGATGGAAATTTGGCTCCTCAGCCACTAAAGTGTTTTTTCTGAAATTTTATTAGAAACTTTCCGCATTGGCTCATAATTAAATAAGTAGGCTCATAATTAAATAAGTATCTATTAGAGTTTATAAACTGTTAATATAAAAGAGTTTTGCAGTCCATCACTAAGGTAACAGGAAACATCATAAAGCATTACGATGCAGAACAGGTCATTAAACGTTCATGTTTTAAAGAGCAAAATAATGCAAAAATAAACACAGGTTGGCATAGAGCCAAATTCTTCCTTACACAGTATTTCTATTTCACTGCCTGGGC